>NW_020867579.1:0-126980 GCF_003369695.1 Bos indicus x Bos taurus | reverse complement strand
AAACCGACGCGTGTCTCTCCCCAGGGCTGTCTGGGAAGCCCTCCCTCCTGACCTCGCAGGGCCCCTGTCATCACCTCTGGACAGAACCTGACCCTCCAGTGCCGCTCTGATGTCAGCTACGCCAGATTTGCTCTGTTCAAGGAGGGGGGACAGGACCTCCCCCAGCGCCCCCTGCCGGAAGGGCCCCAGGGAGGGCTTCTCTCAGGCCGACTTCCCCCTGGGCCCCGTGAGCACCGTCCAAGGGGGCCGATACAGATGCTACGGTGGACACGGCCTCTCCTCCGAGTGGTCGGCGCCCAGTGAGCCCCTGGAGCTGCTGGTGGCAGGAGAGGAGCCAGCGGGTCAGTCGGGGACCAGACTCTGCACAGGCCCACGGGGGAGCCCCAGGGATGATGCTGGGACCAGGGGGAGGGGTCCCGGGGAGGGACAGAGAGACGGGGTCGGGGAGGGGAGAGACTCTGAGAAACAGAGACTGCGCTGAGGGGCCAGAGAGGCCCACAGAGTCTCGCTCAAGAACCTGGGCCGGCGGCCGCACCCCCTTCCTCTCTGCAGGACGGCTCAGGACAGACCCTCCCTCTCGGTGCGGCCGGGCCCCACGGTGGCCCCCGGGGAGAATGTGACCCTGCTGTGTCAGTCAGGAGAGAGGACGGACACTTTCCTTCTGTTCAAGGGGGACAGCCCATCGCCCCCCTGCGTCTGCGCTCCCAGGACCAAGCCGGGCGGGGTACCAGGCCGAGTTCTCCTTGAAGCCCTGTGACCTCAGCCCACGGGGGCACCTACAGGTGCTACGGCTCACCTCAGCACAGACCCCTACCTGCGGTCACAGCCCAGAGCTCCCTGGTGCTCGTGGTCTCAGGTGAGGCCCAGTCTGTCCGTCTCACTCAGCAGCTCGGGCTCTGCCCTGGGAGCGCAAGACGGTGGGGGAGGAGGGGGCGCTGAGGAGGGGCCCCCTGAGGAGGGGCCCGTAGCCCGCACCCCGCCCCTTTCTCCCGCACTGGGTCCCGGAGGGGCAGGTGGGCAGTTTGCCAGGGTCTTCGGGGAGGCCACAGGCCGTGCAGGGCAGAGGGGAGTGAGATGGGGACCCCGGGTGAGCCCAGGCACCTCTTCCTGGGCTCAACCTCCCAATGGTCCCATTCTCCCAGCCACAGACGCAGATTTTGAAGCTATGGACTGTCCGGGCTCTATGCTCAGGGGAGACAGCCCAGCCCAGGGCGGGTGTGAGCTGGGGAGATCTAATACCCCCTCAGATCATCAACACAGACTGCAGGGGCTCTGGGCTGCCGGGTGAACGGCTAGGGGTCGGGGGGCCAAGGCTGGGGCGAGCAGGGCTGTGGAGGGGGAGGCGGCCCCCACCCCCACCCTTTTCCTGACCCCCAGCGGCCACCAGGCATCCATTCCATCAGCTCCACCCCTCAGTGGAGTCAGAAACTGCAGAAAGGGAGCAGGCTCTTGGAAGGTGGTGGCGGTCTGGGGAGGAGCAGGGCTGAGTTAGGCCCCGGTTCAGGCGTCTCTGGAGGACACTGATGTGGACTCCCTCACCGTCACCACACCCCCGTGCGGGCCTCAGCTTCTCCCAGTGTAAAAGGAGAGACCCGTTGCCCCAGATCTTAGATTTCCTCAGTTCTGACCTGGGTGTGACCCTGCATCGGACAAGGAGCACAGGGAGCCCCCGAGGAGGTGACTGTGGGGGGCCTGTTCCCTCTACTGCAGCGTGTGGGGAGGGAGGGGAGGACACAGAGGCCCCTCCGTGCAGCCCTGCCCTCCCCCGCCCCCGCTGCGGGTGGGGAGGGGAGGGGACAAGGGAGGACCCTCAGCTCCAGGTGAGACCCTCGGACAGCCCCCTGCAGGTGAGGGCCCCCCAGAGCAGGAAGCTAGTGTCCTCCTGGGGGCCAGCTCAGGAGGAGCTCAGGGTGCCCACGGCCCTGGTTCCAGTCCCGGCTCTGCCACCTCCAGGCTGGGTCACCAGGGCCCCTGAGTGATCTCCCTCTCTGTGCTCAGTTTCCTCGTCTGTAAAACGGGTGGAATGGGCTGAATGTGGATGCATAGACCCCAGCACGAGTCTGCACACAGCAGGTGCCCAGCTAAACGGCACCCCTGGCTCACTCAGGCGTCTCTGGTGCCCCAGGCCTCACGTGGTACCTGAGTGCCCTCATCGGGGTCTTGGTGACCTTCGTCCTGCTGCTCCTCGTCCTCCTCTTCTCTTCCTCCAACACCGGGGTCAGGACAGATGCAGGAAGTCACGTGAGTAGGGAACGGGGTGACTCGGACCCCTGGAGGCCTTAGGGCATCAGACAGAGGGAAACCAAGGACATGGGAACAGTCAGTTTAAAAAATGTTTTCCCACCATATGGAGGTTCCTTAAAAACGAAAAGCAGAATTATCATGTGATCCAGCAAATCCACTGCTGGGTATATGTTTGAACAAAATGAAAACACTAATTTAAAAAGATACAAACATTCCAATATTCATGTAGCCAATTTACAATAGCCAAGATATGTCAGCAACCCAACTGTCCAGCACAGATGAATGAACAGAGAAAATGTGGTGTGTGTGTGTGTGTGTGTGTGTGTATATATGCCCACATATACATAGAATGGAATATTACTCAGCCATAGAAAAGAAGGAAACTCTGCCATTTGCAACAGCACACATGAACCTAGAGAGTATTACGCTTGCTGAAATAACTCGGAGGAACATAAACGCTTTATGATAGCATTGGTACATACTGAATCTGGAAAATAATACAAAGGAACATATATGAAAAACAGAAACAGAGTCCTTGATACAGAAAAATAACTAATGGTTACCGGGGGGTCGGGCAGATGAGGGGTGTGGACTAGAGACACAGACTACTGTGTATGAAATAAGCAAGAAGGATATACTGGATAGCACAGGGAATGTAGCAATTATTTCGTAATAACTTTAAATGGAGTATCACCTATAAAAACATTGAATCATATGTTGTATGCCTGAAACTAATATATTACAAATCAACGATATTTCATTTAAAAATTTTTCCAGAATCTCAAATCTGAAAATCTAGTGGAAAAAAAACACCCACGGCCAGCCCACATGCACTCACTTAAGCCATTCCCCTCCTTCTCAATGTCACAAACTGACACACGCACCACAAGCCCAGGCTGCCTTCTCTCCTCCTGAATCCCACGTGGAGGGCGGGGGCACCATGTCCCCGGGGCCGAGCCTCTGTCCCGAGACCCAGCCCAGGCTGAGGCTGATTTCCAACCTCCGACAGGGGCGGCAGACCCAGGGCCTGAGGACAGGGGCCCGCAGAGCAGGTAACTCCCGCCCCAACACCCCCAGAGCCCCCCACCCACAGCACCCCACCTTCTCCCCCTGACACAGTGTCTCCTCCTCAGCTCCAGCCCAGCCACAGGCGCCCAGGACCAGGCCATCTGTGAGCAGGAGAGGCGGCGGCCCACGGGAGGGCACAGAGACTTCTGGAGGCAGTGGGGGGGATGCTCAGAAGGATGGGGGACCGGGGCTGGGGACTGAAACCCCACACAGCACTTTCGGGTGCAGGGTGGGGGGGGCACAGAGACCTCTGGAGGCCGTGGGGGGGATGCTCAGAAGGGTGGGAGACTACACAGCAGCCCCCCACCCAGGCTGCAGGGCGGGGGCTCCAGCCCTGAGGCTCTCTGAACCCTACCTAGCGGTGCCCTCTGCTCTGCTGCAGATGCTGCCGTGAGCGACACACACTCTGAGGTGGGGCTACAGCTGGACCATCGGGTGAGACCCTTGCTCCCGTCTGGCCACCACAGACCTCCTGTTGCCAAACTCAGCCCAGCGCACGTGTTGCTGTGCTCACACCCCAGCTCCAGCCACGCCCACCCCACCCCTCCTTCCCGGCTCCCTGGGTCCTGCTGTGACCCCACCCTCCCCTTGCCCTGTGACCTCACGGCCCCTCCTTCAGGGCGCCATGTCCTCTGGCTGACCTTATGGTGTAGGGGTGCAGCCCCAGGTCTCATGAGGATGCGTGCATCAGTGGGTGGCCCACACGGCCCAGGCCCCCCTCCTTCAGCCCCCAGCAAAGGGCACGGGAGAGCGGGCGCCACCCCCCAGGCCCTGCAGGTACGGCAGGCGCTCAGCTCGTGGTGAGAGGGGCCCCACGCCAACAAGCTGGCGGAGTCCCAGAATGCAAGGTGCTGATGAGGAAAGTAAATCAAGAGACGGCACTGGGCGCTTGGGGCGGGCAGACTCGGGAGGAAGGTCCTGAGGCAGGAGGGACGCGCTTTAGCAGGAAGACGGCTGTGTGCCAGGCCAGATGAGCAAGAGGTCCGGGCTCAGACAGAAACCAGGGCTGCACAAAGCTCCCAGAGGCTCCTGGGCATCAGGAGGCCCCTGGAGTTTCCACCAGGAGAGAGAGCTGACCTGACCCGAGGGCGGCGGACCCAGGAGGCACCTGTCCTGCCTCACTGCCTCCCTCCAGCACAACAGGCGGGAGGCAGGCCCCCAGGAGGGGACGGGCGCCCTGTGAGCCCCCGAGATCACTAAGGCGGGAGGCACCCCCTGTCCTCCCGGTCGGGGGGATTCCGGGAAGGATGGACAGATGCACAGCAGATGGGTGCCTCCTCTCCAGGCCCCCAGGCACCCCATCTCACACACCTTCCCCCCCGCAGGCTGCTACATCTGAAGCCCCCCAGGACGTGACCTACGCCCAGCTGAACCACTCGATCGTCAGAAGGGGGATGGCCGCACCCCCGGCTCCCCCGTCAGGGGAGCCCCCAGCAGAGCCCAGTGAGTACGCTGCTCTCGCCGTTCGCTAGCCCAGGAAGGACCCGAGCCCAGGCTCCCGGGACCAGATCTCAGACCCCAGGAGGCACGGGAGCTGCCAGCAATGGACACCACCTAACCACAAGCAGCCAGTACCTGGGCTCCTAACAGACCACCAGGTGCCCCGGGGACCCTTTCCACTCAACTGGTTCTACCCTCAGAAACAGCATCCTGGACCCCCGGTGGCCCAGTGGTTAAGAGTCTGCCAGCCAATGCACAGGACATGGGTCTGATCCACTTGCTGCCGGACAGCTGAGCCTAGGGGCGCTGTAGCTGCCGAAGCCCTGGTGCCCAGAGAAGCTCTGGTGTTCCTCGAGAGAAGCCCGAGTGTGAGCAGTCCGTGCACAGCCAGGCAGCAGCCTCCACTCGCTGCAATCAGAGAGGGCCCACACGAAGCAGGGAAGATCCAGCACAGCCACAAAAAAACAGATTACTAAAACACTGAAAGGCATGTTTCAGTTTCCTTAAAAAAGATAATTAATATCCTCATTTTATAAAGAAGGCAACAGACTCTCAATTATCAGTGATTTTGAAAAAGGTCAGCACATTACTCCAAACGAAGGGAGGAACAGGGAAACAACAATGACAGGGGTAGCTACCACTGAGGACAAACAAGGAGAGGAAAATCAGAAAAGCCAGAAAGCTTCGTCCCTGAGGGCGTGGACCACATTCACACATGCTAGGCACAAGGACCAAGTCAGAAAGAGAGAAGGTGTTGCTTTACCACCATCAGGACACGATGGCAGGTCCTTCAGACTTTAGAATGGTAAAAGCTTCATCAAAGGACAGTTTTATGCTATTGTAGTAGAAAATGTAGATGACACAGACCAAAAGCCTCAAAAATAAAATTTATCAAAATTATGGACATAAGGATAAACAGAAATCTGAATTGTCCTATATGTTAAAGAGTCCAGAGAGTTTCACAGGTGAATGCATCTGAACACGTGGGCACTCATGAAACACACACTCGTACACACACCTCCCGAGCTTACTCAGAGAGGGGAGAAGGAAGGAAGGGCACACTCCACAAAACATTTCACTGTGCCAGAGAAACCTGAGACCAAACGGTGACACGGAAACTGCAAAATGGGGAAATCTCAGGAAGCTCTTTTTCCCTGGTTTGTTTTCCTAAACAAACACTCACAAAGAGGATTCATCAGTAAATAAAATGGACCACATGTCACGCACATGCACCTATTTTTTTGAAGAATGTGTGGTTGGTTTCATCCACAAAAATCCATCAATACAATTCAAATATTAAAAGAAGAAATTTTAAAACATCATGATAACAGATGAAAAGTTTTCTGATAAAATATACCACCAATTTATAATGAAAAAGTCGTAAGTAGAAGGGAATTTCCTATCATTTATCAAAGCATCTTTTAAAACCTGCACTAGAAATCTATTTTTTATGTTTGTTTATTTATTCATTGTTGCTGTGTGGGCTTTTCTCCAATTGCAGCGATTTGATCTCTGGTTTCTCTGCCTTTTCTAAAACCAGCTGGAACATCTGGAAGTTCACGGTTCATGTACTTTGAAGCCTGGCTTGGAGAATTTGGAGCACTTCTTTACTAGCGTGTGAGATGACTGCAATTGTGCGGGAGTTTGAGCATTCTTTGGCATTGCCTTTCTTTGGGATTGGAATGAAAAACTGACCTTTTCCAGTCCTGTGGCCACTGCTGAGTTTTCCAACTTTGCTGGCATATCGAGTGCAGCACTTTCACAGCATCATCTTTCATCTTTCAGAATTTGAAATAGCTCAACTGGAATTCCATCACCTCCACTAGCTTTATTCAAAGTGATGCTTCCTAAGGCCCACTTGACTTCACATTCCAGGATGTCTGGCTCTAGGTGAGTGATCACACCATTGTGATTATCTGGGTCATTAAGATCTGTTTTGTACAGTTCTTCTGTGTATTCTTGCCACCTCTTAATATCTTCTGCTTCTGTTAGGTCCATACCATTTCTGTCCTTTATCGTGCCCATCTTTGCATGAAGTGTTCCCTTGGTATCTCTCGTTTTCTTGAAGAGATCTCTAGTCTTTCCCATTCTGTTGTTTTCCTCTATTTGTTTGCATTGATTGCTGAGGGAAGCTTTTTAGATCTCCTTGCTATTCTTGGAACTTTGCATTCAGATGGGAATATCTTTCCTTTTCTCCTTTGCTTTTCACTTCTCTTCTTTTCACAGCTATATGTAAGGCCTCCTCAGACAGCCATTTTTTGCATTTCTTTTCCATGGGGATAGTCTTGATCCCTGCTCCTGTACAAAGTCACAAACCTCAGTCCAGAATTCATCAGGCACTCTATCAGATCTAGTCCCTTAAATCTATTTTTCACTTCCACTGTATAATCATAAGGGATTTGATTTAGATCATACCTGAATGGTCTAGTGGTTTTCCCTACTTTCTTCAATTTAAGTCTGAATTTGGTAATAAGGAGTTCATGATCTGAGCCACAGTCAGCTCCTGGTCATGTTTTTACTGACTGTATAGAGCTTCTCCATCTTTGGCTGTGAAGAATATAATCAATCTGATTTTGGTGTTGACCATCTGGTGATGTCCATGTGTAGAGTCTTCTCTTGTGTTGTTGGAAGAGGGTGTTTGCTAGACCAGTGCGTTCTCTTGGCAACACTCTATTAGCCTTTGCCCTGCTTCATTCTGTACTCCAAGGCCAAATTTGCCTGTTACTCCAGGAGTTTCTTGACATCCTATATTTGCATTCCAGTCCCCTATAATGAAAAGGACATATTTTGGGGGGTGTTAGTTCTAAAAGGTCTTGTAGGTCTTCATAGAATCGTTGAGCTTCTTCAGCGTTACTTGTTGGAACATAGACTTGGATTCCTGTGATACTGAATGGTTTGCCTTGGAAACGAATAGAGATTATTCTGTCAATTTTGAGATTGCATCCTAGTACTGCATTTCGGACTCTCTTGTTGATCATGATGGCTACTCCATTTCTTCTAAGGGATTCCTGCCCACAGTAGTCGATATAATGGTCATCTGAGTTAAATCCACCCATTCCAGTCCATTTCAGTTCGCTGACTCCTAGAATGTCGACATTCACTCTTGCCATCTCTTGTTTGACCACTTCCAATTTGCCTTGATTCATGGACCTAACATTCCAGGTTCCTATGCAATATTGCTCTTTACAGCATCAATTTTGTCAATTATACCACAGTAAAGTTGAAAAGCTTTTCTTTCATTTAATTACACTAGGCACATTGGGAGTTATTCCATTGCTCATTTTAGGCACTTGATCTCGTGCTTAAAGTACGTATTTACATTTTTATTTCTGAACACGTATGCATTCTCCTCCTCCTTTAGAAAAGACAAAGTTCTAACGGTGCTTCACCTGAACTCTGGGTACTCATATACACGTGTGTGGGCATGTGCACGTCTCTCTCCATGCACATGTGTGGGTGTGCTTGTGCGTGCAAGTGTGTGTCTGTGTACTTCTCCAAAGCTCATTTTCGGCCATGCGTTCCTCTCTGTTGCATCTCACTGTCTCTCTGCCATCTCTTAGTATCCCTTTCTGTGTGAAAACAGTCAGTATCTAAGAACTTGCACCTCTAGAAATGCCTTCTCTCACCCTCATTCTCTTTTAACAAGTTGCTTGAGAACACTCTATTTGGAATCCAGTGTGTGACTCAAGTACTAGGAGAGGAAAACCCTTGTCAAGGTTAAGGGCCCCATGCCACCAGAGCCCACCTCCTCTCTCAAGACCTGGCGGGTTGAGTCTGAGGCACGGCCCACAGCAGGAGGCGGTGCCGAACCTCCTGGAAGCTGGGGATGTGCTCTGCATGAAGCTCTCACTTCTGCCCCTTGCAAGTATTCCGACTCAGGGGGAACTCTTCCTGGTTAATTCTCAGGTGGAACTCTTCCTGGTTAACTCCCTGACGGCATGGCTCCAGTATCCTTTAGCGCCCCGTTTTGGTAGGGGGCAGTCTGCTCCCTGTGGGCTGGTCATTCTCTTGATAATCTGCGTTTTCCACAGGAAGTAGTTTCAGGACATTTTTAGGGCCTCAGCCCAGTCCGCCTTGATTTTTTTTTTTTTTTTTAATTTACTTAAAAGAGAATTAACTGTTTCAAACTGTATAATTCAGTGCGAAGTACTTTGTAAATTTAACCTTCAGTTTCTCAGTTTACTATGAAAGGTCATAATATGGATGTTACTTTTTTTACCATGTAGTTAATTAACCTATTTGTTGACGTTGCTGCCCCACACAGGCTCTCCGTTGCAGGGTGTGGGGTCTTTAGCTCAAGTGTGCCGTGTCTGGATCCCTGGCGGCTGATCCCGCCCGGGCCCCTAAGTAAGGAGCGCCGAGTCTCAGTCAGGAGCCCAGCAGGGCGGCCCTCGGGTGTCACGTGCACAGCATGAGTCCCAGCCCTTCGCAGGTCGGTTCTCATCAGTAAAGGAGGCTCCGTTATTTGCTTCCTCAGCCGTTGCCGTCTGTCGTGAGCGTCTTCCCGTCTGACACTTACAACAGATACCACACTGGCCCTCAGCACAGGCCCGCCTCTCCTGAATCTCCCTGTCTGCACTCTGTGCTGCACTCTGGACCATTTCCTCAATGCTGTGCTCCAACTTCATACCGGGCTGCTCAGCTGCCTTCTTGCTGCATGACTTTTTAACGTGTTCAATCTACTGGACTGTTCACGTTGAAAATTTTCATCTCTTTTCAGTGACCACCTGTTCCTCTGCAAAATAATCCATGTGCTTGCCTCCCTTTATTTTTCTGTAACCATGGTTCCCTCTGTGTGTCCACATCGGTGGAAACCTTCCTCCGACCCCGAGACGAGCCCCGCCGCCAGGGCCACACCGCAGACCTCTCCTGCTTTGCTGTGGTTCCCCTCCATTTGGGGAACTTTCTTTCTGCCCTTGTCTGTGGTTACCTGTTTCAGAAACACTCTCCAGAGTACGTCTCAGGGTTAGGAGCAGAGGAGGCTCTGGGTGGGCACCACACTCACCCGCTTCGGTGCAGTCTCAGCTGGCAGCCCTTCACGTCCCCCCTCTCCTGCTGTCACCTCTTCTGGAAATTGACCATGACGACGGCAGCAAGAGCCTGCAGCCCCTCTGAGGGCTGGGGTCGGGACAACAGGCAGAGAAGGAACCTCGGGCGCAGAGAAAGGGCACTGCTGCCCCAGGTACATGAGCAGCGGGTACACGTTTACAGGAGCATCTGTTTTCCAACAGAGTGAGAGCTCTGACCCTAATGAATACCCCCTAAAGCTTGCAGGTGATGACAAGACCGGGAGGACACTGTACCCAAGGACCCCGGGGCCCTGAGGAGGCAGGAAGCACCCAGGGGCTTGTTCCCAGGAAGGCGGGCTGGACGGTCATGCGATACAGAGAGACGTCCTGAAGGGGGCTGCGATGGGGGAAACCCAACTCTGGGGCAGTGGAGGAGTCAATTTCCTTCCTTATTCCCTGAAGCCTCCTCTGGGCTCTCGGCCACATGGATTCCACTGAGCCCAGGGACACTCTGATCGTTTGTCCCTCATAAAGAGTAGACTTGTGGACACAGAGGGGAAGGAGAGGGTGGGGCGAATGGAGAGAGTAGCATGGAAATGCGCACACCAGCACGTGTAAAACAGACCACGGGGGAATGTGCCCTGTGACTCAATGAGCTCACACAGGGCTCTGTACAACCCAGAGGGGAGGGAGGTTCTAGAGGGAGGGCATGTGACACACGCGGCCGATCCATGCTGATGTGTGGCAGAAACCAGCACCATATTGTAAAGTAATGATCCTCCAATTTAAAAAAAAGTGTGTCTCTGGGTATCTGAGCCCTGTGGGCAGCAAGAGACAGCATCCTCCCCAAAGCATCTCCAGCGCCTGCTGACCCCGTCCACGGAGAGGACCTGCTGATGGGTGGGCAGAGGAGGAAGCAGACCCCGAGGGGAGGCTCTCAGAGGGAAGGACATGCCTTGCTTGCCCACACCTGAAACGGGTGTCTCAGGAACACACTGGGACTGTCACAGGAACAACGCCTGGCTTTCAAGAAGAGGCTGTTCCCCTTCCTGTGGGGACACTGATGTGACAGCCACGTGACAGGAAGCCCCAGCCCCAGAGAGGACACACCCTGTGGTCCGTCTGTCCGGAGGACACCCAGGTCTCCTCCATCCTCACAGCCTGGACTGCAGGGAAGAGATGCCATGGCCCCCATGCTCCCCGCCCTGCTCTGCCTTGGTGAGATGGGAGGGGCAGGGGGAGCCCTGGTCTGGAGGGACCTCCAGCCAGCCTGCTCCATCAGGGTACCCCAGGGCCCAGGAGACTCCCCGGGTGGAGAGGCGCTGCTCAGAGCTGAGGGCACACCTCTCACAGGGCGCTGTCTTCCAGGACTGAGTGTGGGGCTGAGGACCCAGGTACAGGCCGGTGAGTCTGTCCCAGGGCCCAGCTCCCTCCTCTCGTGGGGACAAGGTCACCCCCAGGCCGTGGGCAGGGGGAGGGCAGCTCGGGGGTCACGGAGGGGGATCTGGGAGGTCTGGGCTGAGAGCCGGGACCTGGGGGGGATGCCTGGTGAGCCCGCCTCTGATTTCCTTCCAGGGACCCTCCCCAAACCCACCATCTGGGCTGAGCCGGGCTCTGTGGTCTCCTGGGGGAGCCCCGTGACCATCTGGTGTCAGGGTCCCCCGGGGGCCCAGGAGTTCCATCTGGATAAAGAGGGAAACCCAGTTTTCTGGGACAGAGAGAAACCCCCGGGTCCCAGGGACAAGGCCAGGTTCTCCATCCACTACATGGGGCAGGACCACGCAGGGAGCTATCAGTGCTACTACAGAACCCGCACTGGCTGGTCAGAGCGCAGTGACCCCCTGCAGCTGGTGGTGACAGGTGAGGGACACTCGGGGGCCTCGGGCTCTGCCCTCGGGAGGGCATCTGCTCTCAGGGGCTGTCCCTCTCACAGCCCAGCCCTGGGGAGGGGAGGGGAGAGGAGGGTGGGGGCCCCACGGAACCAGCTGCCTCCTTCTCTCCTAGGACCCTACGGCAAACCCAGCCTCTCAGCCCTGCCGAGCCCTGTAGTGATGTCGGGAGGGAATGTGACCCTCCAGTGTGGCTTCCATCAGGGATTTAACAGATTCCTTCTAACCAAGGAAGGAGAAGACGAGTCCTCTCGGGCCCTGGATGGACAGCAAATGCTCGACGGGCAGACCCAGGCCCTGTTCCCCGTGGGCCCCGTGACCCCCGGGCATGGGTGGACGTTCAGATGCTACGGCTTTTACAGGGACACGCCCCCGGTGTGGTCAGCCCCCAGCGACCCCCTGGAGCTCCTGGTCCCAGGTGAGGAATCCCGTCCTGACCCCATACATTTGTGCAGACAAGACAACGTACTGGGGTCTCTGCTCCCAGGGGAGCCCCTGTGAGAGGGTGGGGAGAGGAGCGTGGGGCTCACAGGACAGACACACAGACTGAGACACGGTGAGGCCTGGGGCCGGGTTGGGAGTGGGGGTCCACGGGGGAAGTGGTCCCTACAAGCCAGCGCGTGTCTCTCCCCAGGGCTGTCTGGGAAGCCCTCCCTCCTGACCCCGCAGGGCCCTGTGGTCACCTCTGGACGGAACCTGACCCTTCAGTGTCGCTCTGACGTCGGCTACACCAGATTCGCTCTGTCCAAGGAGGGGAGACAGGACCTCCCCCAGCGCCCTGCCCAGAGACCCCAGGGGGGGCTTTATCAGGCCGACTTCCCCCTGGGCCCTGTGGGCACCTTCCACAGGGGCCAGTACAGATGCTACGGTGGACACGGCCTCTCCTCTGAGTGGTCGGCCCCCAGTGAGACCCTGGAGCTGCTGGTGGCAGGTGAGGAGCCAGCAGGTCAGTCGGAGACCAGACTCTGCACAGGCCCCACCGGGGAGCCCCAGGGGTGATGCTGGGACCAGGGGGAGGGGTCCCGGGGAGGGACAGAGAGACGGGGTGGGACGGGAGAGACTCGGAGAAACAGAGACAGAGCTGAGGGGCCAGAGAGGCCCGCGGAGTCTCGCTCAGAACCAGGCCCGGCGCCCGCACCCCCTTCCTCTCTGCAGGACGGCTCAGAGACAGACCCTCCCTCTCGGTGCAGCCGCGCCCCTCGGAGGCCCCGGGGGAGAATGTGACCCTGCTGTGTCAGTCAGGAAACAGGACGGACACCTTCCTTCTGTCCAAGGAGGGGCCAGCCGATCGCCCCCTGCGTCTGCGCTCCCAGGACCAAGATGGGCGGTACCAGGCCGAGTTCTCCTTGAGCCCTGTGACCTCAGCCCACGGGGGCACCTACAGGTGCTACGGCTCACTCAGCACAGACCCCTACCTGCTGTCACAGCCCAGTGAGCCCCTGGCGCTCGTGGTCTCAGGTGAGGCCCAGTCTGTCCATCTCACTCAGCAGCTCGGGGCTCTGCCCTGGGAGCGCCAGGCGGTGGTGGAGGAGGGGGCGCTGAAGGAGGGACCCCTGAGGGAGGGGCCTCGGAGCCCGTGCCCCCTCCCTTCCTCCCGCACTGGGGTCCCGGAGGGGCAGGTGGGCAGTGTGAGGGTCTCGGGGAGGCCACAGGGCCGTGCAGGGCAGAGGTGGGTGAGGTGGGGTCCCCAAGTCAGCCCGGCGTACGCCTTCCTGGGCTCATTCCCAGGACCCAGTCTCCTAGCCACAGACCCAGATCCGAACCTGGGGAGTCTCGGGGCTCTCTGCTCAGGGGAGACAGCCCACCCCAGGGCATTTTAACATTCTCTGGGAGGACAAGGCCCCTCAGATCGTCAAGGGGCAGCGGGGAGTCAGGCAGAGATGGCGCCAGAGCCACAGGCTGCAGGGGCCTGAGGCTGCTGGATGGGGTTCAGTCTGTGGAGAAGCAGGTCCGCCCCCACCACATCCTGCCCCTGGAGGCTGCAGGGATCACTTCCTCCCGCGGGCAGAGTCCAGCTGGCAGACACAGAGGGCTGAGCAAGCGTCTGTAGGGGGAGGTGGATCCGTGGGAGCCACCGTTGGGTCCCACCCCAGGACCCCACGGACCACTGATCAGGGGCGGGGTCCCACCCCAGGACCCTGCAAACACCACTCAGGGGCGGGCCCCACCCTGGGACCCCACAGACCACCGCTCATAGGGGTCCACCCCGGGACCCCACAGACCACCGCTCAGTGGAAGGCCCCACCCCACCCTGTGCTGTCGGAGCTCCTTCAGCTCCGGGTCCTGACAGGAACGTCTGAGACAGTAAGATAGAGAGACCCCAAGAGTCTCCCGAGGAGGACACGGCCCACCCACAGCCTCCCTTCACGACACTCGGGCTCGGCTGATACCCTCCCCCAGCACCGCTGTCAGACCCGCGAGTGTGAACAAGGACAGCGTCCCTGTCAGGAGTTGGGCTCGGGGCTGCGTCTTCTCACGGGAGGCGGGTGCCCTGGGCACACACAGTGAGTAACGGGGCCGGCGCTGACCTGTGCACCCTCACCCCAGACTACACGGTGCAGAATCTCACCCGTATGGGCCTCGCGGCTTCGGTCCTGCTGCTCCTCGGGATCCTTCTCTGCCAGGCTCGGCACGACCACGGAGGAGCCCGAGACGCAGCCCGGAGCTGAGCACCGGGACCCCGCACCGCCCAGAGCGCAGGAGCCTGGGGCGCGAGCTTCTGGTGTAGGAGCTTCTGGATGAGCCTCTGACCCTGGGGGAGAGATGAGCCGCAAGGTGGGAGGAGGCCCAGGCGGGTCGGCCTCTGCTCATGGGGACCCCTCCCTCCTGGGGAGGATGCCCCGGCTCCCGGCTGCTCTCACCCCTGGCCCGAAGCGCATCCCACATGGCAGGGGTGGGTCTTCACCCTGCACGCCCGCAGGCTCTGTCCACTCGCATGGAGGACGTGAGCCTCATTTTCATGCCCGCCGTCTCTGGTGTGCGCAATGACCTCCATCTCTTCTCAGAAACAGAATGCTGTTAAAGTAACTGAATAAATGGGTTAAATGGGGCCCTGTTTGGAACAGTTGGATCCTAAACTCTTCCCTGAGCCCCCTCTGGACCCTGCATGCCCCTCCTCCTTGTCCGAGGACACCCGCTGTAGTCTCTCCAGAAACACTGTCAGTGTGAAGGGACACCCTGGCGTTTGAAGTGACTGTCAGGGCTACACTGGTAAATGAGCTCAGGAATATATCGTTTTGTAAAGAGCCTTGATATGGGGTTTCCCTGGTAGTGAAGAATCTGCCAGCCAATGCAAGAGACACGGGTTCAATCCGTGATCCTGAAGACCCCACACGCCAGGGAGCAACTGAATCCATGAGCCGCAGCGACAGAGGCCGGCACGTCCTGGAGCCCATGCACCGCCAGAGAGGCCAGTGCTGCAGATGCCCAGACACCAAAGCGAGGGAACAGCCCCACTCACATAACCAGACACACCCCCGCAGCAACACAGACCCAGCACAGACAAAATCATCAGGCAATAAATGCTTAAAGAGCCCAGTGTGAACTGTGTGTCTCCTTTGGGGCGAACGCACTCCGTGGCCAACCTCAAGGAGCCCGGGTGAATGTGCTGAAGGCCGGGTGGGAAGGAAGGAGCAGGTGGATTTTCCTACAGGGCGAGTCTGGTGTAGCAAGCCCCCACCGATGGCCCCATGGGCACAGATGTGTCCTTCTCATTACAATCATATAGGATCGTCTGCACCTCAGTTTTATGCCCCAGGGACCCTGAAATGAGATGCCCACCTCCTAGTTCATCTGTAAGAGAGGGAAAGAGAAAACGATGGAGGAGACAAGGCTGACTCTGACGAATCCCAGCACATCAGGGGCAGGTGTACTCATCAGCCCGGTCAATCTGGAGAGTCGACAGCAACTCTCAGTTAAAGGGAAGACACAGCACTGGCCCACAGTTGTATAACCCAGAGGAAGATGCGTGCACGGCCACACGTGTACAAGCAGTATGTGGACACGTGGGTTGTTCACAGTAGGAAAAGTTACAGAAATCACTTTCACCAAAATGAATGGTTTGGTGTGTATATATGTGACGTAATTTTATACAAAAAATGCACAAATCTGGACTGCTACAGGAACACAGATCAGTTTTCAAGCATGATGGTGAATAAGTGAAACACGACTGTAGGAGTCCAGTGCATCACATCAAATTCAAAAGGCATTACGTGGGACTCAATACACAAAATAAGAACTGAGACGGGAGGAACAAGAGCTGCTACCGGGTTTCCCTGGTGGCTTGGCGGATAAGAATCCAGCTGCCAACGCAGGGGACGCGGGTTCCGTCCCTGCTGCGAGAAGATCCCGCGCTGGCCGCAAATGCTGAGCCCGCGGGCCCAGAGCCCTGCCCTGCAACAAGACACGCCATCAAAGCAAGGAGCCCAGGCACCGCAGCGAAGAGAAAAGCTTCCTGAGCTCAGCTCAATGGGAGGAAAGCCCCTGGGCAGCGAGGAAGACCCAGCACCGTCCTCTGTCCCTCAGGTGTGTCCAACTCTGTGACCGCATGGACTGTAGCCCACCAGACTCCTCTGTCCGTGAGATTCTCCAGGTGAGAATACTGGAGTGGGTTGCATTGCCCTCCTCCAGGGGATCTTCCCCACCCAGGGATCGAACCCAGGTTTCCTGCATTGCAGGCAGATTCTTTACCATCTGAGCCACCAGGGAAGTCCAGCACAGCCAAAACTAATTAATAATTAATTTTTAAAATTGATATCTCAGAGATACAAAAGTTTATAAGAGAGTACTAAGAACCACTGTGTGCTGAGCCATCCAACAGCAAACCTGGAAGACACGCACGAGTCTCTGGAGACACACAGCCCGCCAGAACGGAGGCAAGAAGACCCAGACAGCCTGAACAGACCGGCCACTGGAAGCGACACAGAATCCGTGAAAACCCCATGCAAACCAGAGGCCAGAACTGGATGGCTTCACAGGGGACTTCTACCAAACTAACAAAGAGGAACTTATATGACCTTCTTCACACTCTCCCAGGAGACTGAAGAAGACGAAACACTCCCAAAATCTTTCTATGAGCCACCGTCACCCCGATGCCTAAACCAGACAAAGACACAACCAAAAAAGAAAACTTACAGAACAAAGTGCTCTATGAACATACATGCAAAACGCACAACAAAATATTAGCTAACCGAATTCAACAACACACAAAAAGAATCACACACCATGATCAACCTGGATTCATACCAGGGTCACAAGGATAATTCAACACGTGCAAATCGATCAATGTGAATCACCACATCAACAAGAGAAAAGACAAAACAACATGCTCATCTTGATAGGTTCAGAGAAAGCACTGATAAAATTCAACATCCAGTTGTTAGGGGAAGCACACTGATTGAAACCGCCCACCCTGGCCAGGCACCATAGTAACCATTTGCATGTGTTGTTTTATGGCAGGAGATCCTGATAGGGAATATGGAACTAATAAGCCACCACCAACCTGAAGAGTTCAGGAAAGGTCTAAAGGAGACACCGTGTGTCCGTCCACTTTCCAGAATCCCTCTCGCTAGCATCCATCTTGGCTGAGCGATGCGTGCGCCACCAGGAAAGACTCTGAATTAGAATGATTGGCCAAACACCACACGGAAACTAATCCCATCACCATAAAACCCGACATTGTGAGCCACAGGGCAGAGCGGTTCTCCTGGGTTCCCTTCCCCTACTGCTCTCCACCCGGGTGCCCTTTCCCAATAAAATCTCTTGCTTTTGCCGCACATGTGTCTCCTCAGACAATTCATTTCTGAGTGTTAGACAAGAGCCCAGTTTCGGGCCCTGGAAGGGGTCCTCCTTCCTGCAACAAATGGCGACTCTGGTGGGGACTCTTCTTGGCTGAGACTGACATCCTGACCACTCAGGGTACTCAGGGGTCAGCTTGCCTGACAACGGACCAGACCCAGCGGCCGCAACTGGGACCCTTTTGTCCCTGGTCTCCTCCTGATGCAGACAACTGGCCAGAGTGCCCCGACCAGTAAGGAAGAAGAGACTTTATTGACCTCTCTCTTCTTCCCTCTCTCTTTCCTCTCCTTAACCCTTCCTATCCTTCCCTGTTTTTCTAGTCCCCTGGTCCTGGACGCAGGAATCTGGTCGAAGGGCCCTCAGCCTGAGCTGAGGATTGGAGACTGATCACCTCCTCTTGGCAGAGAACTCGAATTCTGATTCTGGTCTGGTCTGATTTCTGGTAGGGCTGAGTTCTAGTCCTCCCTTCTCTGGAGGCCCAGGGAAAAGTCCCATAACGCCTGGGTGTCTGTAGGTGGCAGGAGACGTCTGTAAGGCCACCCCTTTTGCCCCCTCTCCCGCCTCCTCCCCCTTCTTTCAACCTGGCTTCCTTTCCTCCCTTTGAAATCTTTGATCTGAAGTTCTGTGTCTCTATAGGAGGTTTTCTGAGATGCTGTATTCTTGTATTTAAGGGAGTGTCTGATGAAGACTCCCAGGTTTATATGTGTGTGTTTTAACTCTGTGTTCTGTGTTATTTTTGATCGCCATTTTGCTTTGTCTGGCCACCATTTGGTTTAGACCTGCTGGCATTTTGTTAGAACTTGATTTTCTTTCCCTGTGCCTTGAGACCAGGGCTCTCAGGAACACTTATCTAGACCATCTCTAAGTCCTGAGACTGAGGGAAAAGGGAAAAAGATTTTTAAATTTTTATTTATTTCAACTGTTTTTTTTTTCATAAACTAGTAAATTTTATATTGTAATATCTAATTTATGACTAAACTTAGAAAATGAAGCTAGATCTTGCACTGTGTCTGTATAAATATGTCTTGGTATGTATTTGTCTCTGGGTAATATTTTTGAGGTTAATTTGTAAATGAGCTCTATTTATTTGGCTTAAAAAAGGTAAGCGCTTACAAATCAAATAATTCTAAATTAAACGATAAATTCCAGGTTCATGTGAACTGGGGAATATTCAGTATTAAATACCTGATATTAATGTTTGTTTGTTGACCTATCTAATATAGACATGTCTTAGAGTAATTAACACTAAATAGAATATTTTCATTGTACCTAGGTTTAATATAAGTTAAATATTATATCTGTTACAAGTCTGTCAAAAAGGAAATTACCTCGAGTGAAGTAACTTCTAAAAAATGTAAATGAGATATGAGCTTTTATATAAATTCTATTAAGAATAATTATTCTTTAGAAATATCTGTCTAAAATACTCTCTCCAGATTGGCATAACTTAAATTTCTAAGGGTTGTGCCAAGTGTGCTAAGTGTTGGAAGTCTATTGAGTAGTTAGGTCATTTCCAAATAAAATAAGATTTTAAAACATTTACTACTAAACACTCATTTCCTTTTACAGAGAAATTAAAGAGATTTGGGACTATAAATGAATAATGTTTGGTGCCATCCTAAAATGTTCTAAGAAAGCAAGGGTTTTAGAAATTATCACTGGTATTTATGGTCACCAATCTATAAAATACTAATATAAAAGTTAGTTCTTGGTTGCTAAAGGGAAGTAGGAAGTGTGTTTTCAGTTTAAAAAAAGGGGGGGTATGAAAAATATTAAAAAGAGTTATGCATGATCAGGATTTTCTAAAATTGGATTACAACTAGTTAGATAAATGGATTTTGTTAGGAATGACACAGCCATAAGAAAACTGGTTAGAGCCAACTAGGTCCAAGATGGCGGAGCTGCCTTTCACTAGACCTTGAACCTGGGTATTTACGCCCATTGTGACATATCAACAAGCTAAATGATGCACCCATCGACGTTGACTAAATCTGACCAAATGTTCTAAACGCTTTTAATTGATCTTTTCGGTAAAACTTCCTAAATCGAATTCTTTTGAAGTTCCTTTGACCTCTAGCTAACTTTGGGATGCTTCAGAGGGCCCCTGAAACATCCCAAAGAGAGATATTAAACTGTGTTTATTTGGTTGGTTAAATCATATGAAAAAGATTATCAAATGAGTAATAAATCCGCTCATGTTATAATGTATGGTAAAATTACTAATACAGATATCCTAGAAATTATATGGGGTTCTTAACATTCTGATATGTCCTGGTATTCTAACAGAAAACCTGATGACTTCACAAAAGTTAACAAAAGGACTGAATGAAGCAGCAAATATGCTTATAACTTTTATGGTTTCTCTCTGAAAAATTACGGGTTTTCAGGGAGTAGGGAAAACCTTCCCCTCAAATGAATTAGGACAAAACTTTGGTAAAATTAAATGTTATAAACAAAACAATTATGTTTTCTCTCTATGTGACTCCTCCAAAAAATGGGAAATTCTTAGGTTTCCAGTAATTTTATCAAATGAGTTAGGAATGTTATCTCACGGGTACAAAGATCTCAAGAAATTTTTGAAACCTTAAAAAGGGAAGAATTCACTTAGATTTGTTAGGCAAAATCTGTGATAAGCCTTTGGTGTGAGTTTCCCAGCCGTGTTTTATTTTAAAAGTTCAGTCTGAGACTCTATAAATGTTTCAGCAAAATAAAAAGTCCATAATCAATTATGGTTATAAAAATCACCAGACCAAAATTAGTGAGAACAGACCTATTTTTCAAACAAGCTAGCCTTCATTTGGTTATATTTGATAAAAATGAGGGTAACTCTAGAGAGAAAAAGATATTTCAAAAAATGTTAAATCCAAGTTGTTAATGGAGGTCTGCATCTAGTAAGACTCATCTCTTAGATAGTTCTTTGCTGTTATGTGATATTAATGTACAATTTAATTGAATTCTTAAAGAACACCCTAAGTTTGTTTCTGAAGCTTATCTCAGTAATCTATCTTTGGATGAAGATCAGATGCCTCATGACCTGCAACCAGGGCTGGAAAAGACATAATTTAAGGGACTGTCTCCAACCTGGATGGAAGGACTTTTTTACCAGGTACTCTTACCTAGCTCACACACAATGAAACTGAAGGGAAATTAATTCTTAGATTAATTCCCACTTCCAAAGGCCCCTACACTGGATTGGTTTACAGAGAAGACAGCTGACCTGATTTCACCTTAAAATGATGCTTAAGCAGGAGAAACTACACTACACCAGGATGAGAAGATGACGACATCAGAGGTAGACAGCTTGCCCAAGATGCTGGACCTGATTCATACGATCATTTATGTTTTCTTGACTTCTTAGACCTTTGCATATAAATCAAATGCTTTTCTATCATAGGCCTGATTCTATGCTAGTTTTAGAAATCAATTCAATTGTTGGATTTGTGGCCAATTACCTGTGTCTAGCTCTGGGTTACCTTGTTAAATTTCTCTACTACAAGACTCTACCTGGTTGGCCCTGAGAAATTTACTTAAAAAAAAATTATAGTCATATTCAGGTTACTGTGATATTGCTAGATGGGATCCCCTCACCGGACCAATTAATAATGGCTGCTCTGACTCTGGCCATAAATTTGAGCTTTTTTCTATTACTCAAGCTCAATCAAAACAACAAGAAAGTTTCAGCAAAGGAGGAAAAATCACCCATAATTATGGGATGGATTTATATAGATAACACCAGGCTGTGGTAGTTTAGGTTTAAAGTCTCCTCTGTGTTGGAAACAATTAAATCATACTACGGACAGTCAGTCTAGTAACACTAGAAAATGGGGCTATGTGCCTTGTAGACGGTGCCAATATACAATTTCCCTGGAAGATAAACATTCTACAGAGCAGACTAAGTCAGATGACCTGAGATATACTGGGCTACATCTAATGGAAGCTCTTAACTTGAGTCTTACTTGTGACTTTACTAATACTGCTGGCTATGTTATTTGTATTTCACCTGTTTTACAAAATTACTGTTTCTTACACTGTCAAATGGGTGTGTGAGGCCTCTAATAGAATAATATATAGTGCCATATGAGATCGATGATGGTAACAGTGTAACTCTAGATATGGGAAGAAGCAACAAGAGGGAATATTTTCCTGGACCAAGAGGCTAGCCAGACAGGTGGTCCAGAGCATTTTGGATACTGTTTTATGGCCTAGTCCAGTAACAGCACATTGAGTGGCCTGTCAACAAAATCTTTGCCAAACCTGAGAATGGACATTCTCAGCACCATGGGATAAAATGGTCATGAAATGCCCCCCTGAAAATCATGGTCAAGTTTATGAGTAAAAGGGGGCTCTGCCAACTGAAAACTGACACTTGCCATCTACATCTACAAAGATTAAATCATGGCCGCTGCAACTGCTGACTTTCAACGCCCCTGAAAGGAGTTCAGGGTGAAAACCAGGAATGAGGCACTCTGTGCTCTGGGAAAAACTGGCAGAACAGGCCTTCAGATAGTTAGGTCTTTTCAGGATGAGATTTTATGAGTTCCAATTCTTGCATCTTCTCATACCTAGAGAAACACTGACATCATTAACTGTGAAATCTGCTCTGGCTATTAGGAAAAGTTTACAATTAAAAGTCAAAATAGAGTAGCTATGGCTCAGATATCCTGGGAAATACCTAGGTGATGCTATGGGTGTGCTTTCAGATTAGACCTTGTATTGCTAAACACTTGAGTTTTCTGAGTCGTGTCAGGCTTGGATGCCACCATTCTCAAAACAGTGTCTGCTGGAAGCTAGTAACTGCGTCCTTACTTTTTATAAAACTAGGCAACTGGCTACCTGTCTCCCTGAAGTGCCAGGTCCAGACTGGGTTTTAGGCCTATTCTTCTAAAAAGAAATGAGATTTATTTTGTCTTCTAAATTCCAGTTATCACTCCTCCAACTACTTCTAACTGCGTCTGTTACACCAAAATGGCAGACCAAGGGATTGAGATTTTAATCATACAAGACTCAGATCTAGAACTTGGAACTCAGAAATACTTCCAATTCAGTGTCTATACTCCAAGCTGAGGCAGTCCTATGCTCCATTTGGACAGGAAATTATCCCAGTCATAGCTGCCTAGTTCCCTAAATTAAAACTGAGTAGAACTCAGTAGGGCTCTGGAGTAGAGATCTGTTCTGTGTTCTCCATTTCTTGTCTGTAGGATATAGGCTTCATTCAGCCTCCTTGACCTTCCCTGAGTTCCAAAGGGTGGATCCAAACAACTGCTAATTAGGGAAGGAAGGGGATACAGAAACAGGAGAAACAATCAAAGGTTGGTACAGCCTGCAGACAGGGTCCTGGTTCCTACTCAAAGAAATATGCATAACAGTGTCTTTGAGCCCCCACCCAGGTGGAGGGTGGTAACTTCAGACTGAACACAAGATTCCTGGAACACAGTTCTGTTGCCCCACCACCAACCAATCAAAAAGGATCACACACCCTTCAACCCTCACCCCAAATGTTGCCTTCTGTTTCCAGGACCAGAGATGACCATCCTGTTAGGTCTCCTGTTTGGCCCTGTCTATTTCATCTCTGAGAGGAGCCAACAGTTTCACACTAAATTGCTGTTACTAAAAGGGTGGAAGCTGGTTTCAGATGTGGAACACCCCAACTTAGATCAGGGACAGAGAGACAGACTTCTGCTCTGCTAGGCAGGCCTATGCCCATGCACAGCAGGAAGAAGTTACAGAAGAAAGAGACCTCCGCCCCAATTCCCAACAAGTATCTTGAGTATGAAGTCTCTCAGCGGGGAGTTGTTAGGGGAAGCACACTGATTGAAACCGCCCACCCTGACCAGGCACCACAGTAACCATTTGCATGAGTTGTTTTATGACAGGAGATCCTGATAAGGAACACGGAACTAATAAGCCACCACCAACTGGAAGAGTTCAGGAAAGGTCTAAAGGAAACACCGCGTGTCCCTCCACTTCCCATAATCCCTCTCGCTAGCATCCATCTTGGCTGAGCGATGCGTGTGCCACCAGGAAAGACTCTGAATTAGAGTGATTGGCCAAAGACCACCTGGAAACTAATCCCATCACCATAAAACCCCACACTGTGAGCCACGTGGCAGAGCAGTTCTCCTGGGTTCCCTTACCCTACTGCTCTCCACCCGGGTGCCCTTTCCCAATAAAATCTCTTGCTTTTTCAGCACATGTGTCTCCTTGGACAATTCATTTCTGAATGTTAGACAAGAGCCCAGTTCTGGGCCCTGGAAGGGGTCCGCCTTCCTGCAACACATTCATCATAAAAAGTCTAGCCAAAGTGAGACATCCTATTTATGACAAGCACACAGTCAACACAGTACTCAAAGGTAAAAAGCTGAAAGCCTTTTTAGAGCTCTGGGACAAGGTAAGGATGCCCACTCTCACCATTTGTGTTCAACATACCACTGGAAGTCCTAGTCAGAGCAATCAGGCAAAAAACAAAAAACGATTCAACTTGGCGGCAGGGAGGAGGCAAAACTGTCCGTGTATGCAGATGACGTGATACTGCATTTACAAAACCCTGAAGACTACACACACAAACTGCAGAACCGAGAGAGGGGGCACCCTGGTCTGGGGAGTGGGCAGGCGGTGTTGTCTGGGTCTGTAGTCTCTTCGTGTGTGTGTGTGTGTGTGTGTGTGTGTGTGTGCGTGCGCGCTCAGTCGTATCCAACTCTTTGTGATTCCACAGACAGTAGCCTGCCAGGCTCCTCTGTCCATGGATTCTCTAGGCAAGAATATGTAGGTGGGCTGCCATGTCCTTCTCCAGGGAATCTTCCCCACCCAGGGATCGAACGTGAGTCTCTGCACCTCCTGCGCTGGCAGGCAGGTTCTTTACCCCTGAGCCGCCTGGGGAGCCCAAGAGCAGCCTACCATCACTCCGTTTCTCTCATTCCAAAACGGCGCCCGATACCTGCTTACTCTTCTCGGTTTTCCGTGTATGTGGACTATCAGGGCTTCCCAGGGGGCACTAGTGGTGAAGAGCCCCCTGCCAGTGCAGGAGACATAAGAGACTTGGGTTCAGTCCCTGGTTGGGGAAGATCCCCTGGAGGAGGGCATGGCCACCCCCTCCAGTATTCCTGCCTAGAGAATCCCATGCACAGAGGAGCATGGCAGGCTACAGGCCGTGGGGTCGCAAAGAGTCAGACACGGCTGTAGTGACTGAGCACGCACACTAGTTACCTATCATTTCTATTTCCCATTTCTGGCCTCACTGTGACACATTTCAGAAATTTTAATCAGCACTTTATGCAAGATGGCCGATTGGGAACTCCCAGCCCTCATCTCACTCAGAAACACTGATAAACCGGGATTATCTGGGCCTCATGACATTTATGCAAACTGCAGAATCCAGCTAGTGAGCTGCAACACCTCAGATGAGCAGAAAACCGACAAGAACTGTTGCAAGGAGGACCCCTTTCAGGGCCCGGAACTGGGCTCTTGTCTAACATTCAGAAATGAATTGTCCGAGGAGACACATGTGCTGAAAAAGCAAGAGATTTTATTGGGAAAGGGCACCCGGGTGGAGAGCAGTAGGGTAAGGGAACCCAGGAGAACTGCTCTGCCACGTGGCTCACAGTGTGGGGTTTTATGGTGATGGGATTAGTTTCCAGGTGGTCTTTGACCAATCACTCTAATTCAGAGTCTTTCCTGGTGGCACACGCATCGCTCAGCCAAGCTGGATGCTAGCGAGAGGGATTATGGGAAGTGGAGGGACACGCGGTGTCTCCTTTAGACCTTTCCCGAGCTCTTCAGGTTGGTGGCGGCTTATTAGTTCCGTGTTCCTTATCAGGATCTCCTGTCATAATACAACTCATGGAAATGGTTACTGTGGTGCCTGGCCAGGGTGGGCGGTTTCAATCAGTGTGCTTCCCCTAACAACTCCCCGCTGAGAGACTTCATACTCAAGATACTTGTTGGGAATTGGGGCGGAGGTCTCTTTCTTCTGTAACTTCTTCCTGCTGTGCATGGGCATAGGCCTGCCTAGCAGAGCAGAAGTCTGTCTCTCTGTCCCTGATCTAAGTTGGGGTGTTCCACATCTGAAACCAGCTTCCACCCTTTTAGTAACAGCAATTTAGTGTGAAACTGTTGGCTCCTCTCAGAGATGAAATAGACAGGGCCAAACAGGAGACCTAACAGGATGGTCATCTCTGGTCCTGGAAACAGAAGGCAACATTTGGGGTGAGGGTTGAAGGGTGTGTGATCCTTTTTGATTGGTTGGTGGTGAGGCAACAGAGCTGTGTTCCAGGAATCTTGTGTTCAGTCTGAAGTTAACATCCTCCACCTGGGTGGGGGCTCCAGTTCTGTAGAAGAACTAAAAAAGACATTGTTATGCATATTTCTTTGAGTAGGAACCAGGACCCTGTCTGCAGGCTGTACCAACCTTTGATTGTTTCTCCTGTTTCTGTATCCCCTTCCTTCCCTAATTAGCAGTTGTTTGGATCCACCCTTTGGAACTCAGGGAAGGTCAAGGAGGCTGAATGAAGCCTATATCCTACAGACAAGAAATGGAGAACACAGAACAGATCTCTACTCCAGAGCCCTACTGAGTTCTACTCAGTTTTAATTTAGGGAACTAGGCAGCTATGACTGGGATAATTTCCTGTCCAAATGGAGCATAGGACTGCCTCAGCTTGGAGTATAGACACTGAATTGGAAGTATTTCTGAGTTCCAAGTTCTAGATCTGAGTCTTGTATGATTAAAATCTCAATCCCTTGGTCTGCCATTTTGGTGTAACAGACGCAGTTAGAAGTAGTTGGAGGAGTGATAACTGGAATTTAGAAGACAAAATAAATCTCATTTCTTTTTAGAAGAATAGGCCTAAAACCCAGTCTGGACCTGGCACTTCAGGGAGACAGGTAGCCAGTTGCCTAGTTTTATAAAAAGTAAGGTCGCAGTTACTAGCTTCCAGCAGACACTGTTTTGAGAATGGTGGCATCCAAGCCTGACACGACTCAGAAAACTCAAGTGTTTAGCAATACAAGGTCTAATCTGAAAGTACACCCATAGCATCACCTAGGTATTTCCCAGGATATCTGAACCATAGCTACTCTATTTTGACTTTTAATTGTAAACTTTTCCTAATAGCCAGAGCAGATTTCACAGTTAATGATGTCAGTGTTTCTCTAGGTATGAGAAGATGCAAGAATTGGAACTCATAAAATCTTCTCCTGAAAAGATTTAACTATCTGAAGTCCTGTTCTCCTAGTTTGTCCCAGAGCACAGAGTGCCTCATTCCTGGTTTTCACCCTGAACTCCTTTCAGGGGCGTTGAGAGTTGGCAGTTGCAGCGGCCATGATTTAGTCTTTGTAGATGGCAAGTGTCAGTCTTCAGTTGGCAGAGCCTCTTTTTGCTCATAAACTTGACCATGATTTTCAGGGGGGGCATTTCATGACCATTTTGACCCATGGTGCTGAGAGTGTCCGTTCTCAGGTTTGGCAAAGATTTTGTTGACAGGCCACTCAATGTGCTGTTACTGGACTAGGCCATAAAACAGTATCCAAAATGCTCTGGACCACCTGTCTGGCTAGCCTCTTGGTCCAGGAAAATATTCCCTCTTGTTGCTTCTTCCCATATCTAGAGTTACACTGTTACCATCATCGATCTCATATGGCACTATATATTATTCTATTAGAGGCCTCACACACCCATTTGACAGTGCAAGAAACAGCAATTTTATAAAACAGGTGAAATACAAATAACATAGCCAGCACTATTAGTAAAGTCACAAGTAAGACTTAAGAGCTTCCATTAGATGTAGCCCAGTATATCTCAGGTCACCTGACTTAGTCTGCTCTGTAGAATCTTTATCTTCCAGGGAAATTATATATTGGCACCATCTATAAGGCACATAGCCCCACTTTCTAGTGTTACTAGACTGATTGTCCGTAGTATGATTTAATTGTTTCCAACACAGAGGAGACTTTAAACCTAAATTACCATAGCCTGGTGTTATCTATATAAATCCATCCCATAATTATGGGTGATTTTTCCTCCTTTGCTGGAACTTTTCTTGATGCTCTGATTGAGCTTGAGTAATAGAAAAAAGCTCAAATTTATGGCCAGAATCAGAGCAGACATTATTAATTGGCCCGGTGAGGTGCCGGGAGCCAGCAAGGGAGTTCCCATCCATGACAAGTTCATGCGGGAGAGCCCTGACAGGCAAAGCGAGTCAGGGCTCGAGGGGTCCCCTAGACCTGCCTGAGCGTCTACCCCAAAACCAGAATCTGTCTGTTTTACTATTTTATGACTTTTACCAACTCCTCTGACATTCACAGGGGGCTATCCCCGACCACCATACTCTGTAAGGAAATCAACCCGACTACCTCTCTATGAAGAAAATCCACTTACAGCTCTAGTTTATAAGTCTCCTGGGCATAATAGGAGTGTTTCAATTCAAACCCCTCTGATGACTTTCTAGCTTGCCTGACAGGTTTGTTCAGACTCCTGTGCTACGCATGTGATTGTTCATAGCCTCCCAACCAGGAGAGGCAGGTGAAGCTTCAGTTCAGTTCAGTTCAGTTGCTCAGTCGTTTCCAACTCTTTGTGACCCCATGAATCCCAGCATGCCAGGCCTCCCTGTCCATCACCTACTCCCGGAGTTCACCCAGACTCACGTCCATCGAGTCAGTGATGCCATCTAGCCATCTCATCCTCTGTCGTCCCCTTCTTCTCCTGCTCCCAATCTCTCCCAGCATCAGAGTCTTTTTCAATGAGTCAACTCTTCACATGAGGTGGACAAAGTACTGGAGTTTCAGCTTTAGCATCAGTCCTTCCAAAAAATTCCAGGGCTGATCTCCTTCAGAATGGACTGGTTGGGTCTCCTTGCAGCCCAAGGGACTCTCAAGAGTCTTCTCCAACACCACAGTTCAAAAGCATCAATTCTTCGGCGCTCAGCCTTCTTCACAGTCCAACTCTCACATCCATACATGACCACTGGAAAAACCATAGCCTTGACTAGACGAACCTTTGTTGGCAAAGTAATGTCTCTGCTTTTGAATATGCTATCTAGGTTGGTCATAACTTTCCTTCCAAGGAGTAAGCGTCTTTTAATTTCGTGGCTGCAATCACCATCTGCAGTGATTTTGGAGCCCCAAAAAATAAAGCCTGACACTGTTTCCCCTGTTTCCCCATCTATTTCCCATGAAGTGATGGGACCAGATACCATGATCTTCGTTTTATGAATGTTGAGCTTCAAGCCAACTTTTCACTCTCCTCTTTCACTTTCATCAAGAGGCTTTTTAGTTCCTCTTCACTTTCTGCCATAAAGGTGGTGTCATCTGCATATCTGAGGTTATTGATATTTCTCCCAGCGATCTTGATTCCAGCTTGTGCTTCTTCCAGTCCAGGGTTTCTCATGATGTACTCTGCATATAAGTTAAATAAGCACGGTGACAATATACAGCCTTGACCTACTCTTTTGCTATTTGGAACCAGTCTGTTGTTCCATGTCCAGTTCGAACTGTTGCTTCCTGACCTGCATACAAATTTCTCAAGAGGCTGAGCAGGTGGTCTGGTATTCCCATCTCTTTCAGAATTTTCCACAGTTTACTGTGATCCACACAGTCAAAGGCTTTGGCATAGTCAATAAAGCAGAAATAGATGTTTTTCTCGAAATCTCGCTTTTTCCATGATCCAGCGGATGTTGGTAATTTGATCTCTGGTTCCTCTGCCTTTTCTAAAACCAGCTTGAACATCAGGAAGCTCACGGTTCACATATTGCTGAAGCCTGGCTTGGAGAATTTTGAGCATTACTTTACTAGCGTGTGAGATGAGGGCACTTGTGCGGTAGTCTGAGCATTCTTTGGCATTGCCTTTCTTTGGGATTGGAATGAAAACTGACCTTTTCCAGTCCTGTGGCCACTGCTGAGTTTTCCAACTTTGCTGGCATATTGAGTGCAGCACTTTCACAGCATCATCTTTCAGGATTTGAAATAGCTCAACTGGAGTTCCATCACCTCCACTAGCTTTGTTCATAGTGATGCTTCCTAAGGCCCACTTGACTTCACATTCCAGGATATGGGGGTCTAGGTGAGTGATGAGACCATTATGATTATCTGGGTCATGAAGATCTGTTTTGTACAATTCTTCTATATATTCTTGCCACCTCTTCTTAATATCTTCTGCTTCTGTTACGTCCATACCATTTCTGTCCTTTATTGTGCCCATCTTTGCATGAAATGTTCCCTTGGTATCTCTAATTTTCTTGAAGAGATCTCTAGTCTTTCCCATTCTGTTGTTTTCCTCTATTTGTTTGCATTGATTGCTGATGGAGGCTTTTTTTAGCTCTCCTTGCTATTTTTTCGAACTTTGCATTCAGATGGGAATATCTTTCCTTTTGTCCTTTGCTTTTCACTTCTCTTTTTTCACAACTATTTGTAAGGCCTTCTCAGACAGCCATTTTTTGCATTTCTTTTCCATGGGGATGGTCTTAATCCCTGCTCCCGTACAAAGTCACAAACCTCCATCCAGAGTTCATCAGGCACTCTGTCAGATCTAGTCCCTTGAATCTATTTCTCACTTCCACTGTATAGTCATAAGGGATTTGATTTAGGTCATACCTGAATGGTCTAGTGGTTTTCCCTACTTTCTTCAATATCAGTCTGAATTTGGCAATAAGCAGTTCATCATCTGAGCCACAGTCAGCTCCTGGTCTTGTTTTTGCTGACTGTATAGAGCTTCTCCATCTTTGGCTGCAAAGAATATAATCCATCTGATTTCGGTGTTGACCATCTGGTGATGTCCATGTGTAGAGTCTTCTCTTGCGTTGTTGGAGGAGGGTGTTTGCTATGATCAGTGCGTTCTCTCGGCAAAACTCTATTAACCTTTGCCCTGCTTCACTCTGGACTCCAAGGCCAAATTTGCCTGTGACTGCAGGTGTTTCTTGACTTCCTACTTTTGCATTCCAGTCCCCTATAATGAAAGGACATATTTTGGGGGGTGTTAGTTCTAAAAGGTCTTATAGATCTTCATAGCATCGTTCAGCTTCTTCAGCATTACTGGTTGGGGCATAGGCTTCAATTACCATGCTATTGAATGGTTTGCCTTGGAAATGAACAGCGATCATTCTGTCATTTTTGAGATTGCATCCGAGTACTGCATTTCGGACTCTCTTGTTGACCATGATGGCTACTTTATTTCTTCTAAGGGATTCCTGCCCATAGTAGTAGATATAATGATCATCTGAGTTAAATTCACCCACTCCAGTCCCTTTTAGTTCGCTGATTCCTAGAATGTTAACGTTCACTCTTGCCATCTCCTGTTTGACCACTTCCAATTTGCCTTGATTCATGGACCTGACATTCCAGGTTCCTAGGCAATATTGCTCTTTACAGCATCAATTTTGTCAATTATACCTCACTAAAACTGAAAAGGTTTTCTTTCATTTAATTACAGCAGGCACATTTGGAGTTATTCCACTTCTCATTTTAGGCACTTGCTCTCGTGCTTAAAATACATATTTACATTTTTATTTCTGAAAATGTATGCATTCTCCCCCTTCTTTAGAAAAGACAAAGTTCTAACCGTGCTTTACTGAACTCTGGGTACTCATATACACATGTGTGGGCATGCGCACGTCTCTCTCCATGCACACGTGTGGGTGTGTTTATGCGTGCAAGTGTTTGTCTGTGTACTTTTCCAAAGCTCATTTTCAGCCACACGTTCCTCTCTGTTGCATCTCACTGTCTCTCTGTCATCTCTTAGTATTCCTTTCTGTGTGAAAACCGTCAATATCCAAGAACTTGCACCTCTGGAAATGCCTTCTTTCATGTTCATTCTCTTTTTATCAAGTTGCTTGAGAACACTTCCTATTTGGAATCCAGTGTGTGACTCAAGTACTAGCAGAGGAAAACGCTTGTCAAGGTTAAGGGCCCCATGCCCCCAGAGCCCACCTCCTCTCTCAGGACCTGGTGGGTTGTGGCTGAGGCACAGCCCACAGCAGGAGGCGGTGCCGAACCTCCTGGAAGCTGGGGATGTGCTCTGCATGAAGCTCTCACTTCTGCCCCTTGCAAGTATTCTGACTCAGGGGGAACTCTTCCCGGTTAATTCCCTGACGGCATGGCTCCAGTATCCTTTAGCACCCCCTTTTGGTAGGGGCAGTCTGCTCCCAGTGGGCTGGTCATTCTCTTGGTAATCTGCGTTTTCCACAAGAAGTATTTCAAGACATTTTTAGGGCCTCAGTCCAGTCCACCTTGATTTTTTTTTTTTTTCAGTTGAAATCTACTTAGAATTAACTGTTTCAAATTCTGTAATTCAGTGCAATATACTTTTTAAAATTAACCTTCAGTTTCTCAGTTTACTATGAAAGGTCAAAATACGGATGTTACTTTTTTTACCATGTAGTTAATTAACCTATTTGTTGACGTTGCTGCCCCACACAGGCTCTCCGTTGCAGGGTGTGGGGTCTTTAGCTCAAGTGTGCCGTGTCTGGATCCCTGGCTGGTGATCCCACCCGGGCCCCTAAGTAAGGAGCGCCGAGTCTCAGTCAGGGGCCAGCAGGGCGGCCCTCGGGTGTCACGTGCAGAGGCATGAGTCCCAGCCCTTCGCAGGTCGGTCTCATCAGTAAAGGAGGCTCCGTTATTTGCTTCCTCAGCCGTTGCTGTCTGTCATGAGCGTCTTCCCGTCTGACACTTACAACAGATACCACACTGGCCCTCAGCACAGGCCCGCCTCTCCTGAATCTCCCTGTCTGCTCTCTATGCTGCACTCTGGACCATTTCCTCAATGCTGTGCTCCGACTTCATACGGGGCCACTCGGCTGCCTTCTTGGCTGCATGACTTTTTAACGTGTTGAATCTACTGGATTGTTCACGTTGAAAATTTTCACCTCTTTTCAGTAACCACCTGTTCTACAAAATTATCCACATACTTGCCTCCCTTTATTTTTCTGTGACCATGGTTCCCTCTGTGTGTCCACATGGGTGGAACCTTCCTCTGACCTCCAGATGATCCCCAAGCCAGGGCCACACCGCCTACCTCCCCTGCTTTGCTGTGGTTCCCCTCCATTTGGGGAACTTTCTTTCTGCCCTTGTCTGTGGTGTTTCAGAAACACTCTCCAAGCACATCTCAGAGTTAGGAGCAGAGGAGGCTCTGGGTGGGCACCACACTCACCCCCTTCGGTGCAGTCTCATTCCGCAGCCCTTCACGTCCACCCTCTCCTGCCGTCACCTCGTCTGTAAATTGACCATGATGACGGCAGCAAGAGCCCGCAGCCCCTCTGAGGGCTGGGGTCTGGACAACAGGCAAGGGAGGAACCTCAGGCACTGAGAAACGGCACCGCCACCCCAGGTTACATGAGCAGCGGGCACACGTTTACAGGAGTATCTGTTCTCCATCAGAGTGAGAGCTCTGACCACAATCAATACCCTCTAAAGCTTTCAGGTGATGACAAGACTGGGAGGAGACTGAGCCCCAGGACCCCGGGGCCCCAAGGAGGCAGGAAGCACCCAGGGGCTTGTTCCCAGGAAGGCAGGCTGGACGGTGATGCGATAAAGAGAGACACCCCGAAGGGGGCTGTGACAGGGAAAACCCACACTCCGGGGCAGGGGAGGAGTCAGTTTCCTTCCTTATTCCCTGAGCATCTCCTCTGGGCTCTCGGCCACATGGACTCCACTGAGCCCAGGGTGACGCTGACCGTGTGTCCCTCATAAAGAGCAGACTTGTGGACACAGAGGGGAGGGAGAGTGTGGGACGAATGGAGAGAGTAGCATGGAAACGTGCACACCAGCACGTGTAAAATACACCATGGAGGAATGTGCCGTGAGACTCAGGGAGCTCACAGAGGGGCTCTGTGACAACCTAGAGGGGAGGGAGGTTCTACAGGGAGGGCATGTGACACACACAGCCGATCCATGCTGCTGTATGGCAGAAACCAGCACCTTATTGTAAAGTAACGATCCTCCAATTTAAAAAAAAAAAAAAGTTTCTCTGGGAATCTGAGTCCTGTGGGCCGCAGGGGCTGGCATCCTCCCCGAAGCATCTCCAGGGCCTGGTGACCCCATTCAGGGTGAAGACCCCTCAGGGACCTGCTGACAGGCGGGCAGAGGAGGAAGCAGACCCCGAGGCGAGGCTGACAAAGAGAAGGCCGCGTCCTGGATGACTTCAACTGGAAAGGGCGTCTCAGGAACACACTGGGACTGTCACGGGGACGAAGCCAGGCTTTCAAGAAGAGGCTGTTCCCCTTCCTGCGGGGACGCTGATGTGACAGCCGTGTGACAGGAAGCCCAAGCCCCAGAGAGGACACACCCTGTGGTCTGTCTGTCCGGAGGGCACCCAGTTTTCCTCCATCCTCACAGCCTGGACCGCAGGGAGGAGACGCCATGGCCCCTGCGCTCTCTGCCCTGCTCTGCCTCGGTGAGATGAGGAGGGGCAGGGGGACCCTGGTCTGGAGGGACCCCCCCCAGCCAGCCTGCTCCATCAGGGGACCCCAGGGCCCAGGAGGCTCCCGGGGTGGAGAGGCGCTGCTCAGGGCTGAGGGCACACCTCTCACAGGGCGCTCTCTTCCAGGGCTGAGTGTGGGCCTGAGGACCCAGGTGCAGGCCGGTGAGTCTGTCCCAGGGCCCAGCTCCCTCCTCTCGTGGGGACAAGGTCACCCCCAGGCTGTGGGCAGGGGGAGGGCAGCTCAGGGCTCACGGACGGACGGGGAGTCTGGGAGGTCTGGGCTGAGAGCCGGGGCATGGGGGGGACTCCTGGTGAGCCCGCCTCTGATTTCCTTCCAGGGACCCTCCCCAAACCCACCATCTGGGCTGAGCCCGGCTCTGTGGTCCCCTGGGGGAGCCCCGTGACCATCTGGTGTCGGGGGACCCTGGGGGCCCAGGAGTTCCATCTGGATAAAGAGGGAAGCCTGGTTCTCTGGGACAGACAGAAACCCCTGGAGCCCCGGGACAAGGCCAGGTTCTCCATCCAACACATGGGACAGGACCACGCAGGGAGCTATCGGTGCTACCACAGCACCCGCACTGGCTGGTCAGAGCCCAGTGACCCCCTGGAGCTGGTGGTGACAGGTGAGGGACTCTCGGGGGCTACGGGCTCTGCCCTCAGGAGGGGGTCTGCTCTCAGGGGGTGTCCCTCTCACAGCCCAGCCCTGGGCGGGGGGGGGGGGAAGGGGGAGCCCCACAGATCCAGCTGCCTCCTTCTCTCCTAGGATCCTACAGCAAACCCAGCCTCTCAGCCCTACCGAGCCCTGTGGTGATGTCGGGAGGGAACGTGACCCTCCAGTGTGGCCCCAGTCAGGGATTTAACAGATTCCTTCTGACTAAGGAAGGAGAAGACAAGTCCTCTTGGACCCTGGATGGAGAGCAACGAACTGACGGGCAGACCCAGGCCCTGCTCCCCGTGGGCCCTGTGACCCCCGGGCACAGGTGGATGTTCAAATGCTACAGCTTTTACAGGCACAACCCCCGGGTGTGGTCAGCCCCCAGCGACCCCCTGGAGCTCCTGGTCTCAGGTGAGGAATCCCATCCTCACCCCATACATTTGTGCAGACAAGACAACGTACTGGGGTCTCTGCTCCCAGGGGAGCCCCTGTGAGAGGGTGGGGAGAGGAGCGTGGGGCTCACAGGACAGACACACAGACTGAGACACGGTGAGGCCTGGGGCCAGGCTGGGAGAGGGGCATTCATGGGGGAAGCAGTCCCTACAACCCAGTGCGTGTCTTTCCCCAGGGCAGTCTGGGAAGCCCTCCCTCCTGACCCCACAGGGCCCTGTCATCACCTCTGGACAGAACCTGACCCTCCAGTGTCGCTCTGATGTCAGCTACACCAGATTCGCTCTGTCCAAGGAGGGGGGACAGGACCTCCCCCAGCGCCCTGCCCAGAGGTCCCAGGGGAGGCTTGCTCAGGCCGACTTCCCCCTGGGCCCGGTGGGCACAGTCCACGGGGGCCGGTACATTTGCTACGGTGGACACGGCCTCTCCTCCGAGTGGTCGGCCCCCAGTGAGCCCCTGGAGCTGCTGGTGGCAGGAGAAGAGCCAGCAGGTCAGTCGGGGGCCAGACTCTGCACAGGCCCCACCAGGGAGCCCCAGGGGTGATGCTGGGACCAGGGGGAGGGGTCCCAGGGAGGGACACAGACGGGGTAGGGGGAGGGGAGAGACTCGGAGAAACAGAGACAGCGCTGATGGGCCAGAGAGGCCCGCGAAGTCTCGCCAGAACCAGGCCCAGCGCCCGCACCCCCTTCCTCTCTGCAGGACGGCTCAGAGACAGACCCTCCCTCTCTGTGCGGCCGGGCCCCTCGGTGGCCCTGGGGGAGACCGTGACCCTGCTGTGTCAGTCAGGAGAGAGGACGGACACTTTCCTTCTGTTCAAGGAGGGGGCAGCCCATCGCCCCCTGCGTCTGCGCTCCCAGGACCAAGACGGGCGGTACCAGGCCGAGTTCTCCTTGAGCCCTGTGACCTCAGCCCACGGGGGCACCTACAGGTGCTACCGCTCACTCAGCACAGACCCCTACCTGCTGTCACAGCCCAGTGAGCCCCTGGCGCTCGTGGTCTCAGGTGAGGCCCAGTCTGTCCGTCAACTCAGCAGCTCCAGGCTCTGCCCTGAGAGCGCAGGACGGTGGTGGAGGAGGGGGCGCTGAGGGAGGGCCTCCTGGGGGAGGAGCCTCAGAGCCCGCGCCCCGCCCCTTCCTCCCGCACTGGGGTCCCGGAGGGGCAGGTGGGCAGTGCGAGGGTCTCGGGGAGGCCACAGGGCCGTGCAGGGCAGAGGGGAGTGAGGTGGGGACCCCGGGTCAGCCCAGGGCACCCCTTCCTGGGCTCAACCTCCCAAGATCCCATTCTCCCTGCCACAGACCCAGATCCGAACCTATGGCGTCTCGGGGCTCTGTGCTCAGGGGAGACAGCCCAGCCCAGGGCGGTGTGGGAGCCGGAAGATCTAATACCCCCTCAGGTCATCAACGGGAAACACAGGCTGCAGGGGCTCTGGGCTGCCGGGTGAAGGGCCAGGGGTCGGGGGGCCCAGGCTGGGGGAGCAGGGCTGCAGAGAGGGAAAGCGGCTCCGCCCCCGCCCCCTTCCTGACCCCCAGGGGCCTCTTGGCATCAGTTCCATCAGCTCCACCCCTCAGTGGAGTCAGACACTGCAGAGAGGGGAGCAGGCTCGTGGGGAGGTGATGGCGGGTCCGGGGCCGAGCAGGGCTGAATATGCCGCCGGTTCAGGCGCCTCTGGAGACACTGATGTGGACTCCCTCACTGTCACCACCCCCCGTGCGGGCCTCAGCTTCTCCCGGTGTAAAAGGAGAGACCCGTGCCCCAGATCTTAGATTTCCTCAGTTCTGACCTGGGTGTGACCCCACATCGGGCGAGGAGCACAGGGAGCCCCCGAGGAGGTGACTGTGGGGATCTGTGCCCTCCACTGCAGCGTGTGGGGAGGGAGGGGAGGACCCAGAGGCCCCTCCACGCAGCCCGCCCCTCCCCCCGCCCCCGCTGCGGTGGGGGAGGGGAGGGGACAAGGGAGGACCCTCAGCTCCAGGTGAGACCCTCGGACAGCCCCCTGCAGGTGAGGGCCCCAGAGCAGAAAGCTGGTTTCCTCCTGGGGGCCAGCTCAGGAGGAGCTCAGGGTGCCCACGGCCCTGGTTCCAGTCCCGGCTCTGCCACCTCCAGGCTGGGTCACCAGGGCCCCTGAGTGATCTCCCTCTCTGGGCCTCAGTCTCCTCGTCTATAAATGGGTCGGGTGGGCTGGAGATGGATGCACAGACCCCAGCACGAGTCTGCACACAGCAGGTGCCCAGTTAAATGGCACCCCTGGCTCACTCAGGCGTCTCTGGTGCCCCAGGCCTCACGTGGTACCTGAGTGCCCTCATCGGGGTCTCGGTGACCTTCGTCCTGCTGCTCCTCGTCCTCCTCTTCCTCTTCCTCCACCACCGGGGTCAGGACAGACGCAGGAAGTCACGTGAGTAGGGAACGGGGTGACTCGGACCCCTGGAGGCCTTAGGGCATCAGACAGAGGGAAACCAAGGACATGGGAACAGTCAGTTTAAAAAATGTTTTCCCACCATATGGAGGTTCCTTAAAAAGTAAAAGCAGAATTACCATATGATCCAGCAAATCCACTGCTGCCTATATGTTTCAATAAAATGAAAACTAATTTGAAAAGACACAAACATTCCAATATTCATGTAGGCAATTTACAATAGCCAAGATATGTCAGCAACCCAACTGTCCAGCAAGAAATGAACAGAGAAAATGTGGTGTGTGTGTGTGTGTGTGTATCCACAGATACATACAATGGAATATTACTCAGCCATAAAAAAGAAGGAAACTCTGCCATTTGCAACAGCACACATGAACCTAGAGAGTATTACGCTTACTGAAATAACTCAGAGGAACATAAACACTTTATGATAGCATTGGTACATACTGAATCTGGAAAATAATACAAAGGAACATATATGAAAAACAGAAACAGAGTCCTTGATACGGAAAAATAACTAATGGTTACTGGGGGCTCGGGCAGATGAGGGGTGTGGACTGAGAGACACAGACTACTGTGTATGAAATAAACAAGAAGGATATACTGGATAGCACAGGGAATGTAGCAATTATTTCATAATAACTTTAAATGGAGTATAACCTATAAAAACATTGATTCATATGTTGTATGCCTGAAACTAATATGTTACAAGTCAACGGTATTTCATTTAAAAATTTTTCCATAATCTCAAATCTGAAAATCTAGTGGAAAAAAACACCCACTGTCACCCACGTGCACTCATTTAAGCCATTCCCCTCCTTTTCAATGTCACGAACTGACACGCACCACGAGCCCAGGCTGCCTTCTCTCCTCCTGAATCCCACGTGGAGGGCGTGGGCACCACGTCCCCGGGGCCGAGCCTCTGTCCCGGGTCCCAGCCCAGGCCGAGGCTGATTTCCGACCTCCCACAGGGGCCGCAGACCCAGGGCCCGAGGACAGGGGCCCGCAGAGCAGGTAACCCCCGCCCGTACACCCCCAGAGCCCCCCACCCACAGCACCCCACCTTCTCCCCCTGACACAGTGTCTCCTCCTCAGCTCCAGCCCAGCCACAGACTCCCAGGACCAGGCCATCTGTGAGCAGGAGAGGCGGCGGCCCACGGGAGGGCACAGAGACTTCTGGAGGCAGTGGGGGGGGTGCTCAGAAGGATGGGGGACCGGGGCTGGGGACTGAAACCCCACACAGCACTTTCGGGTGCAGGGTCGGGGGGGCACAGAGACCTCTGGAGGCCGTGGGGGGGATGCTCAGAAGGGTGGGAGACTACACAGCAGCCCCCCACCCAGGCTGCAGGGCGGGGGCTCCAGCCCTGAGGCTCTCTGAACCCTACCTAGCGGTGCCCTCTGCTCTGCTGCAGATGCTGCCGTGAGCGACACACACTCTGAGGTGGGGCTACAGCTGGACCATCGGGTGAGACCCTTGCTCCCGTCTGGCCACCACAGACCTCCTGTTGCCAAACTCAGCCCAGCGCACGTGTTGCTGTGCTCACACCCCAGCTCCAGCCACGCCCACCCCACCCCTCCTTCCCGGCTCCCTGGGTCCTGATGTGACCCCACCCTCCCCTTGCCCTGTGACCTCACGGCCCCTCCTTCAGGGCGCCATGTCCTCTGGCTGACCTTATGGTGTAGGGGTGCAGCCCCAGGTCTCATGAGGATGCGTGCATCAGTGGATGGCCCACATGGCCCAGGCTCCTCTCCTTCACCCCCAGCAAAGGGTGCGGGAGAGCGGGCGCCACCCCCCAGGCCCTGCAGGTACGGCAGGCGCTCAGCTCGTGGTGAGAGGGGCCCCACGCCAACAAGCTGGCGGAGTCCCAGAATGCAAGGTGCTGATGAGGAAAGTAAATCAAGAGACGGCACTGGGCGCTTGGGGCAGGCAGACTCGGGAGGAAGGTCCTGAGGCAGGAGGGACGCGCTTTAGCAGGAAGACAGCTGTGTGCCAGGCCAGATGAGCAAGAGGTCCGGGCTCAGACAGAAACCAGGGCTGCACAAAGCTCCCAGAGGCTCCTGGGCATCAGGAGGCCCCTGGAGTTTCCACCAGGAGAGAGAGCTGACCTGACCCGAGGGCGGCGGACCCAGGAGGCACCTGTCCTGCCTCACTGCCTCCCTCCAGCACAACAGGCGGGAGGCAGGCCCCCAGGAGGGGACGGGCGCCCTGTGAGCCCCCGAGATCACTAAGGCGGGAGGCACCCCCTGTCCTCCCGGTCGGGGGGATTCCGGGAAGGATGGACAGATGCACAGCAGATGGGTGCCTCCTCTCCAGGCCCCCAGGCACCCCATCTCACACAACTTCCCCCCCGCAGTCTGCCACATCTGAAGCCCCCCAGGACGTGACCTACGCCCAGCTGAACCACTCGATCGTCAGAAGGGGGATGGCCGCACCCCCGGCTCCCCCGTCAGGGGAGCCCCCAGCAGAGCCCAGTGAGTACGCTGCTCTCGCCGTCCGCTAGCCCAGGAAGGACCCAACCCCAGGCTCCCGGGACCAGATCTCAGACCCCAGGAGGCACGGGAGCTGCCAGCAATGGACACCACCTAACCACCAGCAGCCAGTACCTGGGCTCCTAACAGACCACCAGGAGCCCCGGGGACCCTTTCGGGTCAACTGGTTCTACCCTCAGAAACAGCATCCTGGACCCCCGGTGGCCCAGTGGTTAAGAGTCTGCCAGCCAATGCACAGGACATGGGTCTGATCCACTTGCTGCCGGACAGCTGAGCCTAGGGGCGCTGTAGCTGCCGAAGCCCTGGTGCCCAGAGCTTCCTCTGAAGCTCTAGTCTTCCTCGAGAGAAGCCCGAGTGTGAGCAGTCCGTGCACAGCCAGGCAGCAGCCTCCACTCGCTGCAATCAGAGAGGGCCCACACGAAGCAGGGAAGACCCAGCACAGCCACAAATAAACAGATTACTAAAAAACTGAAAGGCATGTTTCAGTTTCCTTAAAAAAGATAATTAATATCCTCATTTTATAAAGAAGACAACAGACTCTCAATTATCAGTGATTTTGAAAAATATCAGCACATTACTCCAAACGAAGGGAGGGACAGGGAAACAACAATGACAGGGGTAGCTACCACTGAGGACAAACAAGGAGAGGAAAATCAGAAAAGCCAGAAAGCTTCGTCCCTGAGGGCGTGGATCACACTCACACATGCTAGGCACAAGGACCAAGTCAGAAAGAGAGAAGGTGTTGCTTTACCGCCATCAGGACATGACGGCAGGTCCTTCAGACTTTAGAATGGTAAAAGCTTCATCGAAGGGCACTTTTATGCTATTATAGTAGAAAATGTAGATGACACAGACCAAAAGCCTCAAAAATAAAATTTATCAAAATTATGGACATAAGGATAAACAGAAAATCTGAATTGTCCTATATGTTAAAGTGAACTCTGAGTCCAGAGAGTTTCACAGGTGAATGCATCTGAACATGCGGGCACTCATGAAACACACACACTCGTACACACACCTACCGAGCTTACACAGCTTATGCAGAGAGGGGAGAAGGAAGGAAGGGCACACTCCACAAAACATTTCACTGCACCAGAAAAACCTGAGACCAAACGGTGACATGGAAACTACAAAACGGGAAAATCTCAGGAAGCTCTTTTTCCCTGGTTTGTTTTCCTAAACAAACATTCACAAAGAGGATTCATCAGTAAATAAATGGACCACATATCACGCATATGCACCTATTTTTGTCACAATGTGTGGTTGGTTTCATCCACAAAAATCCATCAATACAATTCAAATATTAAAAGAAGAAATTTTAAAACATCATGATAACAGATCAAAAGTTTTCTGATAAAATACACCACCAATTTATAATGAAAAAGTCGTAAGTAGAAGGGAATTTCCTATCATTTATCAAAGCATCTTTTAAAACCTGCACTAGAAATCTATTTTTTATGTTTGTTTATTTATTCATTGTTGCTGTGTGGGCTTTTCTCCAGTTGCAGCGATTTGATCTCTGGTTTCTCTGCCTTTTCTAAAACCAGCTTGAACATCTGGAAGTTCACAGTTCATGTACTTTGAAGCCTGGCTTGGAGAATTTGGAGGACTACTTTACTAGCGTGTGAGATGAGTGCAACCGTGTGGTAGTTTGAGCATTCTTTGGCATTGCCTTTCTTTGGGATTGGAATGAAACTGACCTTTTCCAGTCCTGTGGCCACTGCTGAGTTTTCCAACTTTGCTGGCATATTGAGTGCAGCACTTTCACAGCATCATCTTTCATCTTTCAGAATTTGAAATAGCTCAACTGGAATTCCATCATCTCCACTAGCTTTATTCAAAGTGATGCTTCCTAAGGCCCACTTGACTTCACATTCCAGGATGTGTGGCTCTAGGTGAGTGATCACACCATTGTGATTATCTGGGTCATGAAGATCTGTTTTTGTACAGTTCTTCTGTGTATTCTTGCCACCTCTTAATATCTTCTGCTTCTGTTAGATCCATACCATTTCTGTCCTTTATTGTGCCCATCTTTGCATGAAGTGTTCCCTTGGTATCTCTCATTTTCTTGAAGAGATCTCTAGTCTTTCCCATTCTGTTGTTTTCCTCTATTTGTTTGCATTGATTGCTGAGGGAAGCTTTTTACGATTCCAGCTTGTGTTTCATCCAGTCCAGGGTTTCTCATGATGTACTCTGCATATCAGTTAATTAAGCAGGGTGACAATATACAGCCTTGACATACTCCTTTTCCTATTTGGAACCAGTCTGTTGTTCCATGTCCCAGTTCTAACTGTTGCTTCCTGACCTGCATACAGGTTCTCAAGAGACAGGTCAGATGATATGGTATTCTCATCTCTTTCAGAATTTTCCACATTTTATTGTGATCCACACAGTCAAAGGCTTTGCATAGTCAATAAAGCAGAAATAGATGGTTTTTCTGGAACTCTCTTGCTTTTCAATGATCCAGCAAAATGCTGGCAACTTGATCTCTGGTTCTCTGCCTTTTCTAAAATCAGCTTGAACATCTGGAAGTTCATGTTCACGTACTTTGAAGCCTGCTTGGAGAATTTGGAGCACTTCTTTACTAGTGTGTGAGATGACTGCAATTGTGCGGAGTTTGAGCATTCTTTGGCATTGCCTTTCTTTGGGATTGGAATGAAAACTGACCTTTTCCAGTCCTGTGGCCACTGCTGAGTTTTCCAACTTTGCTGGCATATTGAGTGCAGCACTTTCACAGCATCACTCTTTCAGGATTTGAAATAGCTGAACTGGAATTCTCATCACCTCCACTAGCTTTGTTCAAAGTGATGCTTCCTAAGGCCCACTTGACTTCACATTCCAGGATGTGTGGCTCTAGGTGAGTGATCACACCATTATGATATCTGGGTCATGAAGATCTGTTTTGTACAGTTCTTCTGTATATTCTTGCCACCTCTTAATATCTTTCTGCTTCTGTTAGGTCCATACCATTTCTGTCCTTTATTGTGCCCATCTTGCATGAATGTCCCTTGGTATCTCTAATTTTCTTAAGAGATCTCTAGTCTTTCCCATTATGTTGTTTTCCTCTATTGTTTGCATGATTGCTGAGGAAGGCTTTTTTAGCTCTCCTTGCTATTTTTGGAACTTTGCATTCAGATGGGAATATCTTTCCTTTTCTCCTTTGCTTTTCACTTCTCTTCTTTTCACAGCTATATGTAAGGCCTCCTCAGACAGCCATTTTTTGCATTTCTTTTCCATGGGGATAGTCTTGATCCCTGTTCCTGTACAAAGTCACAAACCTCAGTCCAGAATTCATCAGGCACTCTATCAGATCTAGTCCCTTAAATCTATTTCTCACTTCCACTGTATAATCATAAGGGATTTGATTTAGGTCATACCTGAATGGTCTAGTGGTTTTCCCTACTTTCTTCAATTTAAGTCTGAATTTGGTAATAAGGAGTTCATGATCTGAGCCACAGTCAGCTCCTGGTCATGTTTTTACTGACTGTATAGAGCTTCTCCATCTTTGGCTGTGAAGAATATCATCAATCTGATTTTGGTGTTGACCATCTGGTGATGTCCATGTGTAGAGTCTTCTCTTGTGTTGTTGGAAGAGGGTGTTTGCTAGACCAGTGCGTTCTCTTGGCAACACTCTATTAGCTGTTGCCCTGCTTCATTCTGTACTCCAAGGCCAAATTTGCCTGTTACTCCAGGAGTTTCTTGACTTCCTACTATTGCATTCCAGTCCCCTATAATGAAAAGGACATATTTGGGGGGTGTTAGTTCTAAAAGGTCTTGTAGGGCTTCATACAATCATTCAGCTTCTTCAGCATTACTGGTTTGGACATAGACTTGGATTACCTGTGATACTGAATGGTTTGCCTTGGAAATGAACAGAGATCATTCTGTCATTTTTGAGATTGCATCCAAGTACTGCATTTCGGACTCTCTTGTTGACCATGATGGCTACTCCATTTCTTCTAGGGATTCCTGCCCATAGTAGTAGGATATAATGGTCATCTGAGTTAAATTCACCCATTCAGTCCCTTTTAGTTCGCTGATTCCTAGAATGTCGACGTTCACTCTTGCCATCTCCTGTTTGACCACTTCCAATTTGCCTTGATTCATGGACCTAACATTCCAGGTTCCTATGCAATATTGCTCTTTACAGCATCAGTTTTGTCAATTATACCTCAGTAAAGCTGAAAAGCTTTTCTTTCATTTAATTACACCAGGCACATTGGGAGTTATTCCATTTCTCATTTTAGCACTTGCTCTCATGCTTAAAATACGTATTTACATTTTTATTTCTGAACACGTACACGTTCTCCTCCTCCTTTAGAAAAGACAAAGTTCTAACGGTACTTCACCTGAACTCTGGGTACTCATATACACGTGTGTGGGCATGCGCACGTCTCTCTCCATGCACACGTGTGGGTGTGTTTATGCGTGCAAGTGTGTGTCTGTGTACTTTTCCAAAGCTCATTTTCAGACATGCGTTCCTCTCTGTTGTATCTCACTGTCTCTCTGCCATCTCTTAGCATTCCTTTCTGTGTGAAAACCGTCAATATCCAAGAACTTGCACCTCTGGAAATGCCTTCTTTCACGCTCATTCTCTTTTTATCAAGTTGCTTGAGAACACTTCCTATTTGGAATCCAGCGTGTGACTCAAGTACTAGGAGAGGAAAACGCTTGTGAAGGTTAAGGGCCCCATGCCCCCAGAGCCCACCTCCTCTCTCAGACCTGGCGGGTTGAGGCTGAGGCACGGCCCACACCGGGAGGCTGAACCTCCTGGAAGCTGGGGATGTGCTCTGCATGAAGCTCTCACTTCTGCCCCTTGCAAGTGCTCCGACTCAGGGGAACTCCTCCTGGTTAATTCCCTGACGGCATGACTCCAGTATCCCTTAGCGCCCCCTTTTGGTAGGGGGCAGTCTGCTCCCTGTGGGCTGGTCATTCTCTTGATAATCTGCGTTTTCCACAGGAAGTAGTTTCAGGACATTCTTAGGGCCTCGGTCCAGTCGGCCTTGATTTTTTTTTTTCCAGTTGAAATTTACTTAGAATTAACTGTTTCAAATTGTATAATTCAGTGCGAAATACTTTTTAAATTTAACCTGCAGTCTCTCAGTTTACTATGAAAGGTCAAGATACAGATGTTACTTCCATTTATTTTTAAAAATATGACGTTAAGTAACCTATTTGTTGAGGTCACTGTGGCACACAGGCTCTCCGTTGCAGGGTGTGGGGTCTTTAGCTCAAGTGTGCCGTGTCTGGATCCGTGGCCGCTGATCCCGCCCAGGCCCCTAAGTATGAGCACCGAGTCTCAGTCAGGAGCCCAGCAGGGCGGCCCTCAGGTGTCACGTGCACACACATGAGTCCCAGCCCTTCGCAGGTCGGTTCTCCTCAGTAAAGGAGGTTCTGTTACTTGCTTCCTCAGCCGTTGCTCTCTGTCGTGAGCGTCTTCCCGTCTGACACTTAGGACAGATACCACACTGGCCCTCAGCACAGGCCCGCCTCTCCTGAATCTCCCTGTCTGCACTCTGTGCTGCACTCTGGACCATTTCCTCAATGCTATACTCCAACTTCATACGTGGCCGCTCAGCTGTCTTCTTGGCTGCATCACTTTTTAATGTGTTGAATCTACTGTATTGTTCATGTTGAAAATTTTCACCTCTTTTCAGTGGTGAAAATTTTGTAGTTCTTCTACAAAATAATCCATGTGCTTGCCTCCCTTTATTTTTCTGTGACCATGGTTCCCTCTATATGTCCACATGAGTGGAAACCTTCCTCTGACCTCGAGATGATCCCCACCCCCTACACAGCCTACCTCCTGTACTTTGCTGTGGTTCCCCTCCATTTGGGGAACTTTCTTTTTGCTCTTGTCTGTGGCTATGTGTTTCAGAAACACTCTCCAAGCACGTCTCAGCGTTAGGAGCAGAGGAGGCTCCGGGTGGGCACCACACTCACCCTCTTCGTGCAGTCTCAGCCTGCCTGCCCTTCACGTCCACCCTCTCCTGTGATCACCTTGTCTGCAAATTGACCATGATGACGGTAGCAAGAGCCCACAGCCCCTCTGAGGGCTGGGGTCGGGACAAAAGGCAGAGGAGGAACCTCAGGCACCGAGAAAGGGCACCGCCGCCCCAGGTCACATGAGCAGCGGGCACACGTTTACAGGAGCATCTGTTCTCCAACAGAGTAAAATCTCTGACCACGATCAATACTCCCTAAAGCTTGCAGGCAATGACAAGCCCGGGAGGAGACTGTGCCCAAGGACCCCGGGGCCCCGAGGAGGCAGGAAGCACCCAGGGGCTTGTTCCCAGGAAGGCGGGCTGGACAGTGATGCGATACAGAGAGACGCCCTGAAGGGGGCTGTGACGGGGGAGCCCACACTCCGGGGCAGGGGAGGAGTCAATTTTCTTCCTTATTCCCTGAGCATCTCCTCTGGGCTCTCGGCCACATGGACTCCACTGAGCCCAGGGAGATAAAGAGCAGACTTGTGGACACAGAGGGGAGGGAGAGGGTGAGACGAGTGGAGAGAGTAGCATGGAAACGCGCACACCAGCACGTGTTAAACAGACCACGGGGGAATGTGCTGTGTGACTCAGGGAGCTCACACAGGGGCTCTGTGACAACCTAGAGGGGAGGGAGGTTCTAGAGGGAGGGCATGTGACACACACGGCCGATCCATGTTGATGTATGAATGAAACCAGCACCATATTGTAAAGTAACGATCCTCCAATTAAAAAAAAAAAAATGTGTCTCTGGGGATCAGAGTCTCGTGAGCATCAGGGGCTGGCATTCTCTCCAAAGCATCTCCAGGGCCTGGTGACCCCATTCACGGTGAGGACCCCACAGGGACCTGCTGACAGGCGGGCAGAGGATCAAGCAGACCCCGAGGCGAGGCTCGCAAAGAGAAGGCCACGTCCTGGATGATTTCAATTGGAAGGGGCGTCTCAGGAACACACTGGGACTGTCATGGAGATGATGCCAGGCTTTTAAGAAGATGCTGTTCACCTTCCTGTAGGGACGCTGATGTGACAGCAGCGTGACAGGAAGCACCAGCCTCTGAGAGGACACACGCTGTGGTCCATCTGTCCGGAGGACACCCAGGCCTCCTCCACGCTCACAGCCTGGACCGCAGGGAGGAGACGCCATGGCCCCCGCACTCCCCGCCCTGCTCTGCCTTGGTGAGATGGGAGGGGCAGGGGGAGCCCAGGTCTGGAGGGAACCCCCAGCCAACCTGCTCCATCAGGGGACCCCAGGGCCCAGGAGACTCGCGGAGTGGAGAGGCGCTGCTCAGAGCTGAGGGCACACCTCTCACAGGGCGCTCTCTTCCAGGGCTGAGTGTGGGCCTGAGGACCCAGGTGCAGGCCGGTGAGTCTGTCCCAGGGCCCAGCTCCCTCCTCTTGTGGGGACAAGGGTCACTCCCAGGCTGCGGGGAGGGGAAGGGAAGTTCAGGGTTCACAGACAGATGGGAAGTCTGGAGGTCTGGGCTGAGAATTGGGCCTGGGGGGCGCCTGGTGAGCCTGCCTCTGATTTCCTTCCAGGGACCCTCCCCAAACCTACCATCTGGGCTGAGCCGGGCTCTGTGGTCCTCTGGGGGAGCCCCATGACCATCTGGTGCTGGGGGACTCTGGGGGCCCAGGAGTTCCATCTGGATAAAGAGGGAAGCCCGGTTCTCTGGGACAGACAGAAACCCCTGGAGCCCCTGGACAAGGCCAAGTTCTCCATCCAACACATGGGAGAGGACCACGCAGGGAGCTATCGGTGCTACCACAGCACCCCCACTGGCTGGTCAGAGCCCAGTGACCCCCTGGAGCTGGTGGTGACAGGTGAGGGACACTCGGGGGCCTCGGGCTCTGCCCTCGGGAGGGGGTCTGCTCTCAGGGGCTGTCCCTCTCACAGTTCAGCCCTGGGCGGGAGGGGGGAGCCCCACAGAACCAGCTGCCTCCTTCTCTCCTAGGATCCTACAGCAAACCCAGCCTCTCAGCCCTGCCGAGCCCTGTGGTGACCTCAGGAGGGAACGTGATCCTCCAATGTGGCTCCCGTCAGGGATTTAACAGATTCCTTCTGACGAAGGAAGGAGAAGACAAGTCCTCTTGGACCCTTGATGGAGAGCAACGGCCTGACGGGCAGACTCAGGCCCTGTTCCCCATTGGCCCTGTGACTCCCGGGCACAGGTGGACGTTCAGATGCTACGGCTTTTACAGGGACACCCCCAGGGTGTGGTCGGCCCCAGCGACCCCCTGGAGTTCCTGGTCTCAGGTGAGGAAGTCCTGTCCTGACCCCATACAATTGTGCAGGCAAGACAACGTACTGGGGTCTCTGCTCCCAGGGGAGCCCCTGTGAGAGGGTGGGGAGACGAGCAGGGGGCTCACAGGACAGACACACAGACTGAGACACGACGAGGCTTGAGTCCGGTTTGGGAAAGGGCAGTCCACGGGGGAAGCGGTCGCAACAGCCCAGCGCGTGTCTCTCCCCAGGGCAGTCTGGGAAGCCCTCCCTCCTGACCCCGCAGGGCCCTGTCATCACCTCTGGACAGAACCTGACCCTCCAGTGTCACTCTGATGTCAGCTACACCAGATTCGCTCTGTCCGAGGAGGGGGGACAGGACCTCCCCCAGCGCCCTGCCCAGAGGCCCCAGGGGGGGCTCTCTCAGGCCGACTTCCCCCTGGGCCCGGTGGGCACCATCCACAGGGGCCAGTACAGATGCTACGGTGGACACGGCCTCTCCTCCGAGTGGTCGGCCCCCAGTGAGACCCTGGAGCTGCTGGTGGCAGGTGAGGAGCCAGCGGGTCAGTCGGGGACCAGACTCTGCACAGGCCCCACTGGGGAGCCCCAGGGGAGATGCTGGGACCAGGGGGAGTGGTCTCAGGGAGGAGACAGACAGGGTCAGGGTGGAGCGAGACTCAGAGAAACAGAGACAGTGCTGAGGGGCCAGAGAGGCCCGCGGAGTCTCGCTCAGAACCAGGCCCGGCACCCGCACCCCCTTCCTCTCTGCAGGACGGCTCAGAGACAGATCCTCCCTCTCTGTGAGACCAGGGCCCTCGGTGGCCCCGGGGGAGACCGTGACCCTGCTGTGTCAGTCAGGAGAGAGGACGGACACTTTCCTTCTGTCCAAGGAGGGGGAAGCCGATCGCCCCCTGCGTCTGCGCTCCCAGGACCAAGACGGTCGGTACCAGGCCGAGTTCTCCTTGAGCCCTGTGACCTCAGCCCACGGGGGCACCTACAGGTGCTACGGCTCACTCAGCACAGACCCCTACCTGCTGTCACAGCCCAGTGAGCCCCTGGTGCTCGTGGTCTCAGGTGAGGCAAGGTCTGTCCGTCTCACTCAGCAGCTCGGGGCTCTGCCCTGGGAGCCCAGTGCGGTGGTGGAGGAGGGGGCGTTGAGGGAGGGGCCCCCTGAGGGATGGGCCTCGGAGCCTGCGCCCCGCCCCTTCCTCCCGCACTGGGGTCCCGGAAGGGCAGGTGGGCAGTGCGAGGGTCTCGCGGAGGCCACAGGGCCATGCAGGGCAGAGGGGAGTGAGGTGGGGACCCCAGGTCGGCCCGGTGCACTCCTTCCTGGGCTCAACCTCCCAAGGTCCCATTCTCCCAGCCACACCCCAGATTCGAACCTATGGAGTCTCGGGGCTCTATGCTCAGGGGAGACAGCCCAGCCCAGGGCAGTGTGGGAGCCGGAAGATCTAATACCCCCTCAGGTCATCAACGGGAAACACAGGCTTCAGGGGCTCTGAGCTGCTGGGTGAAGGGGCAGGGGTCCGGGGGCCCAGGCAGGGGGAGCACGGCTGCGGAGGGGGAAAGCGGCCCCGCCCCTACCCTCTTCCTGACCCCCAGGGGCCTCCAGGCATCAGTTCCATCAGCTCCACCCCTCAGTGGAGTCAGAAACTGCAGAAAGGGGAGCAGGCTCTTGGGGACGTGGTGGCGGTTCTGGGGAGGAGCAGGGCTGAGTTATGCCCCCGGTTCAGGCGCCTCTGGAGACACTGATGTGGACTCCCTCACCGTCACGACACCCCCGTGCGGGCCTCAGCTTCTCCCAGTGTAAAAGGAGAGACCCGTGCCCCAGATCTTAGATTTCCTCAGTTCTGACCTGGGTGTAACTCCGCATCGGACGAGGAGCACAGGGAGCCCCCGAGGAGCTGACTGTGGGGATCTGTGCACTCCACTGCAGCGTGTGGGGAGGGAGGGGAGGACACAGAGGCCACTCCTTGCAGCCTGCCCCTCCCCCCGCCCCCGCTGCGGTGGGGGAGGGGAGGGGACAAGGGAGGACCCTCAGCTCCAGGTGAGACCCTTGGACAGCCCCCTGCAGGTGAGGGGCCCCCAGAGTAGAAAGCTGGTGTCCTCCTGGGGGCCAGCTCAGGAGGAGCTCAGGGTGCCCACGGCCCTGGTTCCAGTCCCGGCTCTGCCACCTCCAGGCTGGGTCACCAGGGCCCGTGATCTCCCTCTCTGGGCCTCAGTCTCCTCGTCTATAAATGGGTGGGATGGGCTGGAGATGGACGCACAGACCCCAGCACGAGTCTGCACACAGCAGGTGCCCAGTTAAACGGCACCCCTGGCTCACTCAGGCATCTCTGATGCCCCAGGCCTCACGTGGTACCTGAGTGTCCTCATCGGGGTCTCGGTGACCTTCGTCCTGCTGCTCCTCGTCCTCCTCTTCCTCTTCCTCCGACACCGGGGTCAGGACAGACGCAGGAAGTTGCGTGAGTAGGGAACGGGGTGACTCGGACCCCTGGAGGCCTTAGGGCATCAGAAAGAGGGAAAACAAGGACATGGGAACAGTCAGCTTAAAAATTTTTTTCCCACCATGTGGAGGTTCCTTAAAAACGAAAAGCAGAATTATCATATGATCCAGCAAATCCACTGCTGGGTATATGTTTCAATAAAATGAAAACACTAATTTGAAAAGATACAAACATTCCAATATTCATGTAGCCAATTTACAATAGCCAAGATATGTGACCAACCCAACTGTCCAGCAACAGATGAATGAACAGAGAAAATGTGGTGTGTGTTGCCGAGGACCAGCCCCGGCTGATCCAGGGTATTCGAAGGGGAGACGGCGTCAGCGACTATTTATATGCTAATTAGAGATATAGAGAACAATAGAATGAGGATAGCTCAGTAGGAAAATTCAGTGGAGAAAAGAAGCTGAGTAGCTTGGTTTACGCGGGAGACCAATAAAACTTCAAGACAAGAAGTTTGCACCACTTACGTAGGCCGCAGGCGCCCTCTCGAATAGCGGAAGGTGCCTCACCCTAGACACCTTCTCGAGTGGGTCTTAGAAGCCCAGGCATAATTAGTAAGCGTGGTGGGTTCCGCGCTCCAGATGGAGACTCAGCTGGAAGTTAAAGGGAAGAATGACATGGGGAGACCAAGCGCTGGTGAACAAGGCCCGTAGCTTTATTTTTAACAGGGGCTTTTATACCCTAAGTTACACATAGAGGATAATAGGGGATGCAAAGTCAGCAGTCTTTGATTCTTATCAAAAACCAAGGTTTCTTTCCTGCAAATTTATCGTATACAAATGGTTTAGGTGATTTACATCATCTTCTGGCCAGAAGGCCTACTAACATTTTATGACTCTTGACAAGGACTTATCAACAAAGACTTATTTTCTCTAAGAGTAATTATTTTAAGGTTTGGCACCATCTTCCAAAGATAAAATTGCATTCCTATAGGGCGGATGTGTAATGGGTTTACAACAAAGAAAGAATTTATTACCTTAAGGGTCTAAAGTTACTAACACCAAGGCCACTACTTATTTTTTCTACATACCCACTATTAATTGATACATATTCAAGGATACAATTCAGGGGATGTGAAAACTTGGCAACAAGCATTGACTCATCAATGAAATCCTTTACTAGTTTATTCTGACAGTTTCTAACTCTCTGAGAGGCTCTAAGCTATTTGAATATCTTAAGCTTCCCATGCCTCTCGAGGCTGGGAGACTGTAAACAATCGTATGCATAGCTGCAGGAGTCCGGGTAAACTTGTCAGGCGAGTTAGAGAGCCATCAGAAGGGTTTGGATTTAAACACTCCTAATTGCCCAGGAACTTTATTAATTGGAGTTGTAAGTTAACTCTTTGACAGAGAGAGAGAGATGGTGGTAGGGGACAGCCCCCAGTAAAGTCAGAGGTGAGAGCACAAAGCAATAAAGTAGGCAGACTCTGGTTTTTTGGGGGAAAATGCTCGAGAATATCCGGGGGGACTCCTGACGCTCGATCCCGCCTTTGCGTATGCCGAGCCTCCTTCCTCATGACCTTTGTCATGAGCAGAATGCCTCACCGGCTCCCCGCAGTGTGTGTGTGTGTGTGTGTGTGTGTGTATGCCCACATATACATACAATGGAATATTACTCAGCCATAAAAAAGAAGGAAACTCTGCCATTTGCAACAGCATACATGAACCTAGAGAGTATTACGCTTACTGAAATAACTCGGAGGAACATAAGCGCTTTATGATAGCATTGGTACATACTGAATCTGGAAAATAATACAAAGGAACATATATGAAAAACAGAAACAGAGTCCTTGATACAGAAAAATAACTAATGGTTACCGGGGGGTTGGGCAGATGAGGGGTGTGGACTAGAGACACAGACTACTGTGTATGAAATAAGCAAGAAGGATATACTGGATAGCACAGGGAATGTAGCAATTATTTCGTAATAACTTTAAATGGAGTATAACCTATAAAAACATTGAATCATATGTTGTATGCCTGAAACTAATATATTACAAATCAACGATATTTCATTTAAAAATTTTTCCAGAATCTCAAATCTGAAAATCCAGTGGAAAGAAACACCCACTGTCAGCCCACATGCACTCATTTAAGCCATTCCCCTCCTTCTCAATGTCACGAACTGACATGCACCACGAACCCAGGCTGCCTTCTCTCCTCCTGAATCCCACGTGGAGGGCGGGGGCACCATGTCCCCGGGGCCGAGCCTCTGTCCCGAGACCCAGCCCAGGCTGAGGCTGATTTCCAACCTCCGACAGGGGCGGCAGACCCAGGGCCTGAGGACAGGGGCCCGCAGAGCAGGTAACTCCCGCCCCAACACCCCCAGAGCCCCACCCACACCACCCCACCTTCTCCCCCTGACACAGTGTCTCCTCCTCAGCTCCAGCCCAGCCACAGGCGCCCAGGACCAGGCCATCTGTGAGCAGGAGAGGCAGCGGCCCGCGGGGGGGCACAGAGACTTCTAGAGACAGTGGGGGGAGACACTCAGAAGGGTGGGGAACCGGGGCTGAGGACTGAAACCCCACACAGCACTTTCGGGTGCAGGGTGGGGGGCACAGAGACCTCTGGAGGCCGTGGGGGGGATGCTCAGAAGGGTGGGAGACTACACAGCACCTCCCCCCCCAGGGTGCAGGGCGGGGGCTCCAGCCCTGAGGCTCTCCGAACCCTACCTAGCGGTGCCCCCTGCTCTGCTGCAGATGCTGCCGTGAGCGACACACACTCTGAGGTGGGGCTGCAGCTGGACCATCGGGTGAGACCCTTGCTCCCGTCTGGCCACCACAGACCTCCTTTTGCCAAACTCAGCCCAGCGCACGCGTTGCTGTGCTCACACCCCAGCTCCAGCCACGCCCACCCCACCCCTCCTTCCCGGCTCCCTGGGTCCTGATGTGACCCCACCCTCCCCTTGCCCTGTGACCTCATGGCCCGTCCTTCAGGGCGCTATGTCCTCTGGCTGACCTTCTGGTGTGGGTGTGCAGCCCCAGGTTTCATGAGGACGCATGCATCAGTGGATGGCCCACATGGCCCAGGCCCCCCTATGTCACCCCCCAGCAAAGGGCGCAGGAGAGCGGGCGCCACCCCCCAGGCCCTGCAGGTACGGCAGGCGCTCAGCTCGTGGTGAGAGGGGCCCCACGCCAACAAGCTGGCGGAGTCCCAGAATGCAAGGTGCTGACGAGGAAAGTAAATCAAGAGACGGGACTGGGCGCTCGGGGCAGGCAGACTCGGGAGGAAGGTCCTGAGGCAGGAGGGACGCGCTTTAGCAGGAAGACGGCCGTGTGCCGGGCCAGATGAGCAAGAGGTCCGGGCTCAGACAGAAACCAGGGCTGCACAAAGCACCCCGAGGCTCCCGGGTGACAGGAGGCCCCTGGAGCTTCCATCAGGAGAGAGAGCTGACCTGACCCGAGGGCGGCGGACCCAGAAGGCGCCTGTCCTGCCTCACTGCCTCCCTCCAGCACAACAGGCAGGAGGCAGGCCCCCAGGAGGGGATGGGCGCCCTGTGAGCCCCCGAGATCACGAAGGTGGGAGGCACCCCCTGTCCTCCCGGTCGGGGGGATTCCGGGAAGGATGGACAGATGCACAGCAGATGGGTCCCTCCTCTCCGGGGCCCCAGGCGCTCCATCTCACACACCTTCCCCCCCGCAGGCTGCCACATCTGAAGCCCCCCAGGACGTGACCTACGCCCAGCTGAACCACTCGATCGTCAGAAGGGGGATGGCCGCACCCCCGGCTCCCCCGTCAGGGGAGCCCCCAGCAGAGCCCAGTGAGTACGCTGCTCTCGCCGTTCGCTAGCCCAGGAAGGACCCGACCCCAGGCTCCCGGGACAGATCTCAGACCCCAGGAGGCACGGGAGCTGCCAGCAATGGACACCACCTAACCACCAGCAGCCAGTACCTGGGCTCCTAACAGACCACCAAGAGCCCCAGGGACCCTTTCGGGTCAACTGGTTCTACCCTCAGAAACAGCATCCTGGACCCCCGGTGGCCCAGCGGTTAAGAGTCTGCCAACCAATGCATGGGACATGGGTCTGATCCACTTGCTGCCGGACAGCTGAGCCTAGGGGCGCTGCAGCTGCCGAAGCCCTGGTGCCCAGAGCTTCCTCTGAAGCTCTGGTGTTCCTCGAGAGAAGCCCGAGTGTGAGCAGTCCGTGCACAGCCAGGCAGCAGCCTCCACTCGCTGCAACCAGAGAGAGCCCACACGAAGCAGGGAAGACCCAGCACAGCCACAAATAAACAGATTACTAAAACACTGAAAGGCATGTTTCAGTTTCCTGAAAAAAGATGATTAATATCCTCATTTTATAAAGAAGGCAACAGACTCTCAATTATCAGTGATTTTGAAAAAGATCAGCACATTACTCCAAACGAAGGGAGGAAGAGGGAAACAACAATGACAAGGGTAGCTACCACTGAGGACAAACAAGGAGAGGAAAATCAGAAAAGCCAGAAAGCTTCGTCCCTGAGGGCGTGGACCACACTCACACATGCTAGGCACAAGGACCAAGTCAGAAAGAGAGAAGGTGTTGCTTTACCGCCATCAGGACACGACGGCAGGTCCTTCAGACTTTAGAAAGGTAAAAGCTTCATCGAAGGGCACTTTTATGCTATTATAGTAGAAAATGTAGATGACACAGACCAAAAGCCTCAAAAATAAAATTTATCAAAATTATGGACATAAGGATAAACAGAAAATCTGAATTGTCCTATATGTTAAAGTGAACTCTGAGTCCAGAGAGTTTCACAGGTGAATGCATCTGAACATGCGGGCACTCATGAAACACACACACTCGTACACACACCTACCGAGCTTACACAGCTTATGCAGAGAGGGGAGAAGGAAGGAAGGGCACACTCCACAAAACATTTCACTGCACCAGAAAAACCTGAGACCAAACGGTGACATGGAAACTACAAAACGGGAAAATCTCAGGAAGCTCTTTTTCCCTGGTTTGTTTTCCTAAACAAACATTCACAAAGAGGATTCATCAGTAAATAAAATGGACCACATATCACGCATATGCACCTATTTTTGTCAACAATGTGTGGTTGGTTTCATCCACAAAAATCCATCAATACAATTCAAATATTAAAAGAAGAAATTTTAAAACATCATGATAACAGATCAAAAGTTTTCTGATAAAATACACCACCAATTTATAATGAAAAAGTCGTAAGTAGAAGGGAATTTCCTATCATTTATCAAAGCATCTTTTAAAACCTGCACTAGAAATCTATTTTTTATGTTTGTTTATTTATTCATTGTTGCTGTGTGGGCTTTTCTCCAGTTGCAGCGATTTGATCTCTGGTTTCTCTGCCTTTTCTAAAACCAGCTTGAACATCTGGAAGTTCACAGTTCATGTACTTTGAAGCCTGGCTTGGAGAATTTGGAGGACTACTTTACTAGCGTGTGAGATGAGTGCAATTGTGCGGTAGTTTGAGCATTCTTTGGCATTGCCTTTCTTTGGGATTGGAATGAAAACTGACCTTTTCCAGTCCTGTGGCCACTGCTGAGTTTTCCAACTTTGCTGGCATATCGAGTGCAGCACTTTCACAGCATCATCTTTCATCTTTCAGAATTTGAAATAGCTCAACTGGAATTCCATCATCTCCACTAGCTTTATTCAAAGTGATGCTTCCTAAGGCCCACTTGACTTCACATTCCAGGATGTGTGGCTCTAGGTGAGTGATCACACCATTGTGATTATCTGGGTCATGAAGATCTGTTTTGTACAGTTCTTCTGTGTATTCTTGCCACCTCTTAATATCTTCTGCTTCTGTTAGGTCCATACCATTTCTGTCCTTTATCGTGCCCATCTTTGCATGAAGTGTTCCCTTGGTATCTCTCATTTTCTTGAAGAGATCTCTAGTCTTTCCCATTCTGTTGTTTTCCTCTATTTGTTTGCATTGATTGCTGAGGGAAGCTTTTTTAGATCTCCTTGCTATTCTTGGAACTTTGCATTCAGATGGGAATATCTTTCCTTTTCTCCTTTGCTTTTCACTTCTCTTCTTTTCACAGCTATATGTAAGGCCTCCTCAGACAGCCATTTTTTGCATTTCTTTTCCATGGGGATAGTCTTGATCCCTGCTCCTGTACAAAGTCACAAACCTCAGTCCAGAATTCATCAGGCACTCTATCAGATCTAGTCCCTTAAATCTATTTCTCACTTCCACTGTATAATCATAAGGGATTTGATTTAGGTCATACCTGAATGGTCTAGTGGTTTTCCCTACTTTCTTCAATTTAAGTCTGAATTTGGTAATAAGGAGTTCATGATCTGAGCCACAGTCAGCTCCTGGTCATGTTTTTACTGACTGTATAGAGCTTCTCCATCTTTGGCTGTGAAGAATATAATCAATCTGATTTCGGTGTTGACCATCTGGTGATGTCCATGTGTAGAGTCTTCTCTTGTGTTGTTGGAAGAGGGTGTTTGCTAGACCAGTGCGTTCTCTTGGCAACACTCTATTAGCCTTTGCCCTGCTTCATTCTGTACTCCAAGGCCAAATTTGCCTGTTACTCCAGGAGTTTCTTGACATCCTATATTTGCATTCCAGTCCCCTATAATGAAAAGGACATATTTTGGGGGGTGTTAGTTCTAAAAGATCTTGTAGGTCTTCATAGAATCGTTCAGCTTCTTCAGCGTTACTGGTTGGAACATAGACTTGGATTCCTGTGATACTGAATGGTTTGCCTTGGAAACGAACAGAGATTATTCTGTCAATTTTGAGATTGCATCCAAGTACTGCATTTCGGACTCTCTTGTTGATCATGATGGCTACTCCATTTCTTCTAAGGGATTCCTGCCCATAGTAGTAGATATAATGGTCATCTGAGTTAGATGACCAGTCCCCTTTAGTTCGCTGATTCCCAGAATGTCGACGTTCACTCTTGCCATCTCCTATTTGACCACTTCCAATTTGCCTTGATTCATGGACCTAACATTCCAGGTTCCTATGCAATATTGCTCTTTACAGCATCAATTTTGTCAATTATACCACAGTAAAGTTGAAAAGGTTTTCTTTCATTTAATTACACCAGGCACATTGGGAGTTATTCCATTGCTCATTTTAGGCACTTGATCTCGTGCTTAAAATACGTATTTACATTTTTATTTCTGAACCCGTACACATTCTCCTCCTCCTTTACAAAAGACAAAGTTCTAACGGTGCTTCACCTGAACTCTGGGTACTCATATACACGTGTGTGGGCATGTGCACGGCTCTGTCCATGCACACGTGCGGGTGTGTTTGTGCGTGCAAGTGTGTGTCTGTGTACTTTTCCAAAGCTCATTTTTGGCCATGCGTTCCTCTCTGTTGCATCTCACTGTCTCTCTGCCATCTCTTAGTATCCCTTTCTGTGTGAAAACAGTCAGTATCTAAGAACTTGCACCTCTGGAAATGCCTTCTCTCACCGTCATTCTCTTTTTAACAAGTTGCTTGAGAACACTCTATTTGGAATCCAGCGTGTGACTCAAGTACTAGGAGAGGAAAACGCTTGTGAAGGTTAAGGGCCCCATGCCCCCAGAGCCCACCTCCTGTCTCAGGACCTGGCGGGTTGAGGCTGAGGCACGGCCCACACCGGGAGGCTGAACCTCCTGGAAGCTGGGGATGTGCTCTGCGTGAAGCTCTCACTTCTGCCCCTTGCAAGTACTCCGACTCAGGGGAACTCCTCCTGGTTAATTCCCTGACGGCATGGCTCCAGTATCCATAGCGCCCCCTTTTGGTAGGGGGCAGTCTGCTCCCTGTGGGCTGGTCATTCTCTTGATAATCTGCGTTTTCCACAGGAAGTAGTTTCAGGACATTTTTAGGGCCTCAGTCCAGTCCGCCTTGATTTTCCTTTTTTTATTTGAAATTTACTTAAAAGAGAATTAACTGTTTCAAATTGTATAATTCAGCGCGAAATAATTTTTAAATTTAACCTGCAGTTTCTCAGTTTACTATGAAAGGTCAAGATACAGATGTTACTTCCATTTATTTTTACAAATATGTAGTTAATTAACCTATTGTTGACGTCGCTGCGCCACACAGGCTCTCCGTTGCAGGGTGTGGGGTCTTTAGCTCGAGTGTGCCGTGTCTGGATCCCTGGCCGCTGATCCCGCCCAGGCCCCTAAGTATGAGCACCGAGTCTCAGTCAGGAGCCCAGCAGGGCGGCCCTCAGGTGTCACGTGCACATGCATGAGTCCCAGCCCTTCGCAGGTCGGTTCTCATCAGTAAAGGAGGCTCCGTTATTTGCTTCCTCAGCCGTTGCTGTCTGTCGTGAGCGTCTTCCCGTCTGACACTTAGGACAGATACCACACTGGCCCTCAGCACAGGCCCGCCTCTCCTGAATCTCCCTGTCTGCACTCTGTGCTGCACTCTGGACCATTTCCTCAATGCTATGCTCCGACTTCATACGTGGTCGCTTAGCTGCCTTCTTGGCTGCATGACTTTTTAACGTGTTGAATCTACTGTATTGTTCACGTCTAAAATTTTCACCTCTTTTCAGTGACCACCTGTTCTACAAAATAATCCACATGCTTGCCTCCCTTTATTTTTCTGTGACCATGGTTCCCTCTGTGTGTCCACATGGGTGGAAACCTTACTCTGACCCCGAGATGATCCCTGCCGCCGGGGCCACACCGCCAACCTCTCATGCTTTGCTGTGGTTCCCCTCCATTTGGGGAACTTTCTGTCTGCCCTTGTCTGTGGCTACATGTTTCAGAAACACTCTCCAAGCACGTCTCAGTGTTAGAAGGAGAGGAGGCTCTGGGTGGGTACCACACTCACCCACTTTGGTGCAGTCTCAGCCCGCAGCCCTTCACGTCCACCCTCTCCTGCTGTCACCTCGTCTGGAAATTGACCATGACGACAGCAGCAAGAGCCTGCAGCCCCTCTGAGGGCTGGGGTCGGGACAACAGGCAGAGAAGGAACCTCAGGCGCAGAGAAAGGGCACCACTGCCCCAGGTACATGAGCAGCAGGCACACATTTACTAGGAGCATCTGTTTTCCAACAGAGTGAGAGCTCTGACCCCAATCAATACCCCCTAAAGCTTGCAGGTGACGACAAGACTGGGAGGACACTGTGCCCAAGGACCCCGGGCCCTGAGGAGGCAGGAAGCACCCAGGGGCTTGTTCCAAGGAAGGCGGGCTGGACGGTGATGCGATACAGAGAGATGCCCTGAAGGGGGCTGCCATGGGGGAAACCCACACCCCGGGGCAGTGGAGGAGTCAGTTTCCTTCCTTATTCCCTGAAGCCTCCTCTGGGCTCTCGGCCACATGGACTCCACTGAGCCCAGAGACACTCTGATCGTTTGTCCCTCATAAAGAGCAGATTTGTGGACACAGAGGGGAAGGAGAGGGTGGGACGAATGGAGAGAGTAGCATGGAAATGCGCACACCAGCACGTGTAAAACAGACCACGCGGGAATGTGCCCTGTGACTCAGCGAGCTCACACAGGGCTCTGTACAACCCAGAGGGGAGGGAGGTTCTAGAGGGAGGGCATGTGACACACACGGCCGATCCATGCTGATGTATGGCAGAACCAGCACCATATTGTAAAGTAATGATCCAGCATTTAAAAAAAAGTGTGTCTCTGGGTATCTGAGCCCTATGGGCAGCAAGAGACAGCATCCTCCCCAAAGCATCTCCAGCACCTGCTGACCCCGTGCACGGAGAGGACCCCCAGGGACCTGCTGATGGGCGGGCAGAGGAGGAAGCAGACCCCGAGGGGAGGCTGTCAGAGGGAAGGACATGCCCTGCTTGACCACACCTGAAACGGGTGTCTCAGGAACACACTGGGACTGTCACAGGAACAACGCCTGGCTTTCAAGAAGAGGCTGTTCCCCTTCCTGTGGGGACACTGATGTGACAGCCACGTGACAGGAAGCCCCAGTCCCGGAGAGGACACACCCTGTGGTCCGTCTGTCCGGAGGACACCCAGGTCTCTTCCATCCTCACAGCCTGGACTGCAGGGAAGAGACACCATGGCCCCCGCGCTCCCTGCCCTGCTCTGCCTTGGTGAGATGGGAGGGGCAGGGGGAGCCCTGGTCTAGAGGGACCTCCAGCCAGCCTGCTCCATCAGGGGACCCCAGGGCCCAGGAGACTCCCGGGGTGGAGAGGCGCTGCTCAGGGCTGAGGGCACACCTCTCACAGGGCGCTCTCTTCCAGGGCTGAGTGTGGGCCTGAGGAACCAGGTGCAGGCCGGTGAGTCTGTCCCAGGGCCCAGCTCCCTCCTCTCGTGGGGACAAGGTCACCCCCAGGCCGTGGGCATGGGGAGGGCAGCTCGGGGGTCACGGAGGGGGAGTCTGGGAGGGCTGGGCTGAGAGCCGGCACCTGGGGGAGATGCCTGGTGAGCCCGCCTCTGATTTCCTTCCAGGGACCCTCCCCAAACCCACCATCTGGGCTGAGCCAGGCTCTGTGGTCTCCTGGGGGAGCCCCGTGACCATCTGGTGTCAGGGTCCCCCGGGGGCCCAGGAGTTCCATCTGGATAAAGAGGGAAACCCAGTTTTCTGGGACAGAGAGAAACCCCCGGGTCCCGGGGACAAGGCCAGGTTCTCCATCCACTACATGAGAGACGACCACGCAGGGAGCTATCAGTGCTACTACGGAACCCGCACTGGCTGGTCAGAGCGCAGTGACCCCCTGCAGCTGGTGGTGACAGGTGAGGGACTCTCGCGGGCCTCGGGCTCTGCCCTCGGGAGGGCACCTGCTCTCAGGGGCTGTCCGTCTCACAGCCCAGCCCTGGGGAGGGGAGGGGAGGCGAGGGTGGGGGCCCCACGGAACCAGCTGCCTCCTTCTCTCCTAGGACCCTACGGCAAACCCAGCCTCTCAGCCCTGCCGAGCCCTGTAGTGATGTCGGGAGGGAATGTGACCCTCCAGTGTGGCTCCCGTTGGGGATTTAACAGATTCCTTCTAACCAAGGAAGGAGAAGACGAGTCCTCTCGGGCCCTGGATGGACAGCGAATGCTCGACGGGCAGACCCAGGCCCTGTTCCCCGTGGGCCCCGTGACCCCCGGGCACAGGTGGACGTTCAGATGCTACAGCTTTTACAGGCACAGCCCCCGGGTGTGGTCAGCCCCCAGCGACCCCCTGGAGCTCCTGGTCTCAGGTGAGGAATCCCGTCCTGACCCCATACATTTGTGCAGACAAGACAACGTACTGGGGTCTCTGCTCCCAGGGGAGCCCCTGTGAGAGGGTGGGGAGAGGAGCGTGGGGCTCACAGGACAGACACAGAGACTGAGACACGGCGAGGCCTGGGGCCGGGCCGGGAGAGGGGGTCCACAGGGGAAGCGGTCCCTACAACCCAGCGCGTGTCTCTCCCCAGGGCTGTCTGGGAAGCCCTCCCTCCTGACCCCGCAGGGCCCTGTCGTCACCTCTGGACAGAACCTGACCCTCCAGTGTCGCTCTGACGTTGGCTACACCAGATTCGCTCTGTCCAAGGTGGGGGGACAGGACCTCCCCCAGCGCCCTGCCCAGAGGCCCCAGGGGGGGCTCTCTCAGGCCGACTTCCCCCTGGGCCCGGTGGGCACCGTCCACAGGGGCCAGTACAGATGCTACGGTGGACACGGCCTCTCCTCCGAGTGGTCGGCCCCCAGTGAGACCCTGGAGCTGCTGGTGGCAGGTGAGGAGCCAGCGGGTCAGTCGGGGACCAGACTCTGCACAGGCCCCACTGGGGAGCCCCAGGGATGATGCTGGGACCAGGGGGAGGGGTCCCGGGGAGGGACAGAGAGACAGGGGTTGGGGAGGGGAGAGACTCTGAGAAACAGAGACAGCGCTGAGGGGCCAGAGAGGCCCGCGGAGTCTCGCTCAGAACCAGGCCCGGCGCCCGCACCCCCTTCCTCTCTGCAGGACGGCTCAGAGACAGACCCTCCCTCTCGGTGCGGCCGGGCCCCTCGGTGGCCCCGGGGAGAATGTGACCCTGCTGTGTCAGTCAGGAGAGAGGACGGACACCTTCCTTCTGTCCAAGGAGGGGGCAGCCATCGCCCCCTGCGTCTGCGCTCCCAGGACCAAGACGGTCGGTACCAGGCCGAGTTCTCCTTGAGCCCTGTGACCTCAGCCCACGGGGGCACCTACAGGTGCTACGGCTCACTCAGCACAGACCCCTACCTGCTGTCACAGCCCAGTGAGCCCCTGGCGCTCGTGGTCGCAGGTGAGGCCCAGTCTGTCCGTCTCACTCAGCAGCTCGGGGCTCTGCCCTGGGAGCGCAGGGCGGTGGTGGAGGAGGGGGCGCTGAAGGAGGGGCCCCTGAGGGAGGGGCCTCGGAGCCCGCGCCCCGCCCCTTCCTCCCGCACTGGGGTCCCGGAGGGGCAGGTGGGCAGTGGGAGGGTCTCGGGGAGGCCACAGGGCCGTGCAGGGCAGAGGTGGGTGAGGTGGGGTCCTCCGGTCAGCCCAGCGTACGCCTTCCTGGGCTCATTCCCAGGACCCAGTCTCCCAGCCACAGACCCAGATCCGAACCTGGGGAGTCTCGGGGCTCTCTGCTCAGGGGAGACAGCTCACCCCAGGGCATTTTAACATTCTCTGAGAGGACAAGGCCCCTCAGATCGTCAAGGGGTGGCAGGGGAGTCAGGCAGAGATGGCGCCAGAGCCACAGGCTGCAGGGGCCTGAGGCTGCTGGATGGGGTTCAGTCTGTGGAGAAGCAGGTCCGCCCCCACCACATCCTGCCCCCGGAGGCTGCAGGGATCACTTCCTCCCGCGGGCAGATTCCAGCTGGCAGACACAGAGGGCTGAGCGAGCGTCTGTAGGGGGAGGTGGATCCGTGGGAGCCACGGTTGGGTCCCACCCCGGGACCCCACAGACCACTGATCAGGGGCGGGGTCCCACCCCAGGACCCTGCAAACACCACTCAGGGGCGGGCCGCACCCTGGGACCCCACAGACCACCGCTCATAGGGGTCCACCCCGGGACCCCACAGACCACTGCTCAGGGGAGGGCTCCACCCCACCCTGTGCTGTCGGAGCTCCTTCAGCTCAGGGTCCTGACAGGAACGTCTGAGACAGTAAGATAGAGAGACCCCAGGAGTCTCCCGAGGAGGACACGGCCCACCCACAGCCTCCCTTCACGACACTCGGGCTCGGCTGATACCCTCCCCCAGCACCGCTGTCAGACCAGCGAGTGTGAACAAGGACAGCGTCCCTGTCAGGAGTTGGGCTCGGGGCTGCGTCTTCTCACGGGAGGCAGGTGCCCTGGGCACACACAGTGAGTAACGGGGCCGGCGCTGACCTGTGTGCCCTCACCCCAGACTACACGGTGCAGAATCTCACCCGGATGGGCCTCGCGGCTTCGGTCCTGCTGCTCCTCGGGATCCTTCTCTGCCAGGCTTGGCACGACCACGGAGGAGCCCGAGATGCAGCCCGGAGCTGAGCACCGGGACCCCGCACCGCCCAGAGCGCAGGAGCCCGGGACGCGAGCTTCTGGTGTAGGAGCTTCTGGATGAGCCTCTGACCCTGGGGGAGAGATGAGCCGCAGGGTGGGAGGAGGCCCAGGCGTCCCCAGGGGGCTCGGCCTCTGCTCACAGGGCCCCCTCCCTCCTGGGGAGGATGCCCCGGCTCCCGGCTGCTCTCACCCCTGGCCCGAGGCGCATCCCACATGGCAGGGGTGGGTCCTCACCCTGCATGCCCGCAGGCTCTGTCCACTCGCATGGAGGACGTGAGCCTCATTGTTCATGCCCGCCGTCTCTGGTGTGCGCAATGACCTCCATCTCTTCTCAGAAACAGAATGCTGTTAAAGTAACTGAATAAATGGGTTAAATGGGGCCCTGTTTGGAACAGTTGGATCCTAAACTCTTCCCTGAGCCCCCTCTGGACCCTGCATGCCCCTCCTCCTTGTCCGAGGACACCCGCTGTAGTCTCTCCAGAAACACTGTCAGTGTGAAGGGACACCCTGGCGTTTGAAGTGACCGTCAGGGCTACACTGGTAAATGAGCTCAGGAATATATCGTTTTGTAAAGAGCCCCGATATGGGGTTTCCCTGGTGGTGAAGAATCTGCCAGCCAATGCAAGAGACACGGGTTCAATCCGTGATCCTGAAGACCCCACACGCCAGGGAGCAACTGAATCCATGAGCCGCAGCAACAGAGGCCGGCACGTCCTGGAGCCCGCGCACTGCCAGAGAGGCCAGTGCTGCAGAAGCCCAGACACCAAAGCGAGGGAACAGCCCCACTCACATAACCAGACACACCCCCGCAGCAACACAGACCTGGCACAGACAAAATCATCAGGCAATAAATGCTTAAAGGGCCCAGTGTGAACTGTGTGTCTCTTTGGGGCCAACGCACTCTGTGGCCAACCTCAAGGAGCCTGGGTGAACGCGCTGAAGGCCGGGTGGGAAGGAAGGAGCAGGTGGACTTTCCTACAGGCTGAGTCTGGTGCAGCCAGCCCCCACTGATGGCCCCATGGGCACAGATGTGTCCTTCTCATTACAATCACATAGGATCATCTCCACCTCAGTTTTATGCCCCAGGGACCCTGAAATGAGATGCCCACCTCCTAGTTCATCTGTAAGAGAGGGAAAGAGAAAACCATGGAGGAGACAAGGCTGACTCTGACGAATCCCAGCACATCATGGGTAGGGGTACTCATCAGCCCGGTCAATCTGGAGAGTCGACAGCAACTCTCAGTTAAAGGGAAGAGACACAGCGCTGGCCCACAGTTGTATAACCCAGAGGAAGATGCGTGCACAGCCACGCGTGTACAAGGAGAAAAAGGACACGTGGGTTGTTCACAGTAGAAAAAGTTACAGAAATCACTTTCACCAAAATGAATGGTTTGGTGTGTATATATGCGACAGAATTTTATACAAAAAATGCACAAAGCTGGACTGCTACAGGAACACAGGTCAGTTTTCAAGCATGATGGTGAATAAGTGAAACACGACCGTAGGAGTCCAGTGCATCACATCAAATTCAAAAGGGAACAACGTGGGACTCAAATACACAAAATAAGAACTGAGACGGGAGGAACAAGAGCTGCTACCGGGTTTCCCTGGTGGCTTGGCGGATAAGAATCCAGCCGCCAACGCAGGGGATGCGGGTTCCATCCCTGCTGCGAGAAGATCCCCGCTCAGGCTGCAAATGCTGAGCCCGCGGGCCCAAAGCCGTGCCCTGCGACAAGACACACCATCAAAGTGAGGAGCCCAGGCACCGCAGAGAAGGGAAAACCCTCCTGTGCTCAGCTAAATGGGAGGAAAGCCCCTGGGCAGCGAGGAAGACCCAGCACCATCCTCTGTCGCTCAGGCCTGTCTGACTCTTTGAGACACCATAGACAGTAGTAGCCCACCAGGCTCCTCTTGGCAGCAAGGAAGACCCAGCACCATCCTCTGTCCCTCAGGCATGTCCGACTCTGTGACCGCATGGACTGTAGCCCACCAGGCTCCTCTAGGCAGCGAGGAAGACCCAGCACCGTCTGTCCCTCAGGCGTGGTCTGACTCTGTGCGACCACATGGACTGAGGCCACCAGGCTCCTGTGTCCATGAGATTCTCTAGGTGAGATACTGGAGTGGGTTGCATTGCCCTCCTCCAGGGGATCTTCCCCACCAAGGGATCAAACTCAGGTTTCCCAAGTAGCAGGCAGATTCTTTACCATCTGAGCCACCAGGGAAGTCCAGCACAGCCAAAACTAATAAATTTTTAAAAAATGATACCTCAGAGATACAAAAGTTTATAAGAGAGTACTAAGAACCACTGTGTGCTCAGCCATCCGACAGCAAACCTGGAAGACATGCACGAGTCTCTAGAGACACACAGCCCACCAGAACGGAGGCAAGAAGACCCAGACAGCCTGAACAGACCGGCCAATGGAAGCGACACAGAATCTGTAATAACACCAATTGAAACTCCATGCAAACCAGAGGCCAGAACTGGATGGCTTCACGGAGGACTTCTACCAAACTGACAAAGAGGAACTTATATGACCCTCTTCACACTCTCCCAGGAGACTGAAGAGGACGAAACACTCCCAAAGTCCTTCTATGAGCCACCGTCACGCCGATACCTAAACCAGACAAAGACACAATCAAAAAAGAAGTTACAGAACAGAGCGCTTTATGAACATAAACGCAAAATGGGCAACAAAATATTAGCTAACCGAATTCAACAACACACAAAAAGAATCACACGCCATGATCAACTTGGATTCATACCAGAGTCACAAGGATAATTCAACATGTGCAAATCGATCAATGTAAGTCACCACATCAACAAGAGAAAAGACAAAACAACATGCTCGTCTTAATAGGTTCAGAGAAAGCACTGATAAAATGCAACATCCATTCATCATAAAAGGTCTCGCCAAAGTGAGTACAGAGGGAAGACATCTCAACGTAATAAAACCGATTTATGACAAGCACACAGTCAACACAGTCCTCAAAGGTAACAAGCGGAAAGCCTTTCTAGAACTCTGGGACAAGGTAAGGATGCCCACTCTCACCATTTGTGTTCAACACACCACTGGAAGTCCTAGTCATAGCAATCAGGCAAGAAAAAAAAAAAGGATTCAACTTGGGGCAGGAAGGAGGCAAAACTGTCCCTGTATGCAGATGACGTGATACTGCATTTACAAAACCCTGAAGACTGCACACACAAACTGCAGAACCGAGGGAGGGGGCACCTGGTCTGGGGAGTGGGCAGGTGGGTTGTCTGGGTCTGCAGTCTGTTCGTGTGTGTGTGTGTGTGTGTGTGTCTGTGTGTGTGTCTGTGTGCCCGCGCTTGTGCTCAGTCATGTCCAACTCTTTGTGACTCCACAGACAGTAGCCTGCCAGGCTCGTCTGGGCATGGATTCTCCAGGTAAGAATACTGAGGTGGGCTTCCATGTCCTTCTCCAGGGGATCTTCCCCACCCAGGGATCGAACGTGAGTCTCTGCACGTCCTGTGCTGGCAGGCAGATTCTTTACCACTGAGCCACCTGGGGAGCCCGAGTGCAGCCTACCATCACTCCGTTTCTCTCATTCAAAAACAGCGCAAGATACCTGCTTACTCTTCTCGGTTTTCCCTGTGTATGTGGACTATCAGGGCTTCCCAGGGGGCACTAGGGGTGAAGAGCCCCCTGCCAGTGCAGGAGACGTAAGAGACTTGGGTTCAATCCCCGGGTGGGGAAGATCCCCTGGAGGAGGGCATGGCCACCCCCTCCAGTATTCCTGCCTGGAGAATCCCGTGCACAGAGGGGCGTGGCAGGCTACAGGCCGTGGGGTCGCAAAGAGTCAGACATGGCTGTAGTGACTGAGCATGCACACTAGTTAACTATCGTTTCTGTTTTCCATTTCTGGCCTCACTGTGACACATTTCAGAAATTTTAATCAGCGCTTTAAGCAAGATGGCAGATCGGGAAGTCCCAGCCCTCATCTCGCACAGAAACACTGATAAACCGGGATTATTTGGGCCTAATGACCTTTAAGCAAACTGAAGAATCCAGCTAGTGAGCTGCAACACCTTGGATGAGCAAAAAAAGCAACAAGAACCACTTCAAAAGGATAAACGGAGGAGGTTCTGTTTCCCTGTCTCCCCTCCCACAAGCTGGCAGAGCTCAGCGCTGAGAGGACCCTCCTTGGGCCCAGGCCCCTCCTCCTCAGGAGGACAGTGGATGCAGCCGCGCCACGTCCCCAGGCTCCAGTCCGCTGCCTCAGAGACCGCCTCGCTGCTCAGCTCATGAGAGCACCAGGCCACAGACACACTTGGGGCCACAAAGCAGGAAGAGAAGGGATCGGGGCTCTGTGCGGCCGGCTCGGCCTCGGGGCTTAGAGGAGCATGGGGTCCTCAGACTTCTCCTTCAGGGCAGGGGCACAACGGGGCGGGGGCACAGCATCGTTCCCCGGACGGGAGGGCGGGGGAGCCTCATGTCCACAGAGCACGTCTCTGAGGCTCCAGAATCTCTAACTGGGCTGGGGGCAAAATCCCACCATATATCCGAGAGGAGGCGGCTGCTTCTCCCAGCGCACAGACAGCAAAGCAGAGCCACAAGAAACACTGAGAATCGGGAACCATGACTCTGCCCAGGGAAGCAGAGAAATGGCAAGAAAACGGGAGATCTATGAGCTCCCTTATCACGGAAAACAGTTGTCCCGAAGCAGCTCAGTGAATTGATCTTCCACAAGGTGCCAAGAACAGAGAATGGTAAAGGACACTGCCTTCAATAAACGGTGCTGGAAGAGCTGCTTCTGCTGTTGCTGCGGCTAAGTCGCTTCAGTTGTGTCCGACTCTGTGCAACCCCATAGACGGCAGCCTGCCAGGCTCCCCCGTCGCTGGGATTCTCCAGGCAAGAACACTGGAAGGGGTTGCCATTTCCTTCTTCAATGCATGAAAGTGAAATGTGAAAGTGAAGTCGCTCAGTCGTGTCTGACTCTATGCGACCCCATGGACTGCAGCCTACCAGGCTCCTCCGTCCATCGGGATTCTCCAGGCAAGAGTACTGGAGTGGGGTGCCGTGGCCTTCTCCTGCTGGAAGAGGTAGATAACAGTAATTGTCTTAAAGAGCTTCAGTGAACTGATCTTCCACTGGGGTGCCCAGAACACAATGGGAAAATCCCTTCAATAAACGGTGCTGGAAGAGCCAGATGACAGCAGGCAGGAGGGTGAAGCTGGACCCTCAGCTCAAACTATAAGTGAAATCATCTCAAAACGCAGCAGAGACACAGGGCCGGAAACGATGAAAGAACAAGAGGAAGACACAGGGGGCGCGTCGTGACATGGTGTGGACAAGGGTTCTTTGGATACGACACCAAAAGCACAGGCAGCAAAGACAGAACCAGACCAGGGGGGTCCGGTAAATAAAACCCACACAACAAAGGAAACAGTCCCAGGAAAGGCAATGGGTGCAACGGGAGAAGATGCGTGCAAACCACACATCTGATAAGGAGCTACTTCTCAAATATACAAGGAGCTCACACAACTCAACGCAAAGTAACACCAACCCGGTTTTTAAATGGGCACAGGACCTGAACAGGTATCTCTCAAAAGACGACGTCCAAATGACCAAACAGACATGGAAAGGCGCTCAACATCCACCAGTCCTCAGGGGAGCACACGCCGGAGCCAGTGAGATGTCACTGCACGTGTTACACACACTCGACTCCCAGGAAAAAGACAGGTGCTGCCAAAATGCGGAGGGAAGAGAACCTTGTGCATGGTGGTTGGGAAGGCGTCGGTGCAGCCACCGTGGAAAGCAGTGTGGAGTTTCCTTAAGAAACTAAAAGCAGAACTACCACATGACCCAGCAATTCCACTCCGGGGTATGTATCCAAAGAAGAGGAAGCAAGGACCTCACAGATGTATCTGCACTCCTGTGTTCTGCAGTGTTGTTCCCAGTAGCAGGATGCGGCCACAACCTGGATGTCTGTCGATAGATAAATGCACAAAGAAAATGCCAGACACACACACACACACACACACACACACACACACACACAGTGGAGTCTCACTCAGCCTTTTAACTAAGGAAATCCTCCTTTTGAGACAACATGGGTGAAACCGGAGGACATTAAGCCGAGTAAAGTAAGCCAGACACAGACAGGCAAATGCAGCAGGAGCTCACTAACCTGTGGAATCTAAAACAGATTCGGAGAGACGGAGGAGAACGTAGTCCCCAGAGGCTGGGAAGGGGATAACGGGGAGGTGCTGGTCACGGGGAACAAAGTTTCAGGGATGCCGACCATAAGTTCTGGACACCTGATGTGCAGCGATGTGACTAGAGCTGACAGAACTCTACTGTAGACTCAATCCCGCTCAGAGGGTAGCCCGGAAGTGTCCTCAGCAGACCCGCAGACCAAGGTGAACTACGGGAGCTGATGGACACACTAACTATAATTGGCATGACGGCTGTACTTATTTCACAGCATAGACAGAAGTCACAACGTCAAGCTGTGCATGTGGAACAGATACAATTTTTGTCAATTCAGTGCAGTTCAGTTCAGTCACTCAGTCGTGTCTGACTCTTTGTGACCCCATGGATCGCAGCAGGCCAGTCCTCCCTGTCCATCAGCACTCCCGGAGTTTACCCAAACTCATGTCCATTGAGTCCGTGATGCCATCCAACCATCTCATCCTCTGTAGTCCCCTTCTCCTCCTGCCTGCAATCTTTCCCAGCATCAGGATCTTTTCCAATGAGTCAGCTCTTTGCATTACGTGGCCAAACTATTGGAGTTTCAGCTTTAGCATCAGTTCTTCCAATGAACACCCAGGACTGATCTCCTTCAGAATGGACTGGTTGGACCTCCTTGCAGTCCAAGGGACTCTCAAGAGTCTTCTCCAACACCACAGTTCAAAAGCATCAATTCTTCGGCACTCAGCTTTCTTCACAGTCCAACTGTCACATCCATACATGACCACTGGAAAAACCATAGCCTTGACTAGACGGACCTTTGTTGGCAAAGTAATGTCTCTGCTTTTGAATATGCTACCTAGGTTGGTCATAACTTTGCTTCCAATGAGTAAGCGTCTTTTAATTTCATGGCTTCAGTCACCATCTGCAGTGATTTTGGAGCCCAAAAAATAAAGTCTGACACAGTTTCCACTGTTTCCCCATCTATTCCCCATGAAGTGATGGGACCAGATGCCATGATCTTAGTTTTCTGAATGTTGACCTTAAAGCCAACTGTTTCACTCTCCTCTTTCACTTTCATCAAGAGGCTTTTTAGTTCCTCTTTACTTTCTGCCATAAGGGTGGTGTCGTCTGCATATCTGAGATCATTGATATTTCTCCCAGCAATCACGATTCCAGCTTGTGTTTCATCCAGTCCAGGGTTTCTCATGATGTACTCTGCATATAAGTTAATTAAGCAGGGTGACAATATACAGCCTTGACATACTCCTTTTCCTATTTGGAACCAGTCTGTTGTTCCATGTCCAGTTCTAACTGTTGCTTCCTGACCTGCATACAGGTTTCTCAAGAGACAGGTCAGATGATATGGTATTCTCATCTCTTTCAGAATTTTCCACATTTTATTGTGATCCACACAGTCAAAGGCTTTGGCATAGTCAATAAAGCAGAAATAGATGGTTTTTCTGGAACTCTCTTGCTTTTTCAATGATCCAGCAAATGCTGGCAACTTGATCTCTGGTTTCTCTGCCTTTTCTAAAATCAGCTTGAACATCTGGAAGTTCATTGTTCACGTACTTTGAAGCCTGGCTTGGAGAATTTGGAGCACTTCTTTACTAGTGTGTGAGATGACTGCAATTGTGCGGGAGTTTGAGCATTCTTTGGCATTGCCTTTCTTTGGGATTGGAATGAAAACTGACCTTTTCCAGTCCTGTGGCCACTGCCGAGTTTTCCAACTTTGCTGGCATATTGAGTGCAGCACTTTCACAGCATCATCTTTCAGGATTTGGAATAGCTGAACTGGAATTCTATCACCTCCACTAGCTTTGTTTGTAGTGATGCTTCCTAAGGCCCACTTGACTTCACATTCCAGGATGTGTGGCTCTAGGTGAGTGATCACACCATCATGAATATCTGGGTCATGAAGATCTGTTTTGTACAGTTCTTCTGTATATTCTTGCCACCTCTTAATATCTTCTGCTTCTGTTAGGTCCATACCATTTCTGTCCTTTATTGTGCCCATCTTTGCATGAAATGTCCCTTGGTATCTCTAATTTTCTTGAAGAGATCTCTAGTCTTTCCATTATGTTGTTTTCCTCTATTTGTTTGCACTGATTGCTGAGGAAGGCTTTTTTAGCTCTCCTTGCTATTTTTCGGAACTTTGCATTCAGATGGGAATATCTTTCCTTTTCTCCTTTGCTTTTCACTTCTCTTTTCACAGCTATTTGTAAGGCCTCCTCAGACAGCCATTTTGCTTTTTTGCATTTCTTTTCCATGGGGATGGTCTTAATCTCTGCTCCTGTACAAAGTCACGAACCTCTGTCCAGAGTTCATCACGCACTCTGTCTGTCAGATCTAGTCCCTTAAATCTATTTTCTCACTTCCACTGTATAATCATAAGGGATTTGATTTAGGTCATACCTGAATGGTCTAGTGGTTTTCCCTACTTTCTTCAATTTAAGTCTGAATTTGGCAATAAGGAGTTCATGATCTGAGCCACAGTCAGCTCCTGATCTTGTTTTTGCTGACTGTATAGAGCTTCTCCATCTTTGGCTGCAAAGAATATAATCAATCTGATTTTGGTGTTGACCATCTGGTGATGTCCATGTGTAGAGTCTTCTCTTGTGTTGTTGGAAGAGGGCGTTTGCTATGATCAATGCTTTCTCTTGGCAAAACTCTATTTGCTGTTGCCCTGCTTCATTCTGTACTCCAAGGCCAAATTTGCCTGTTACTCCAGGAGTTTCTTGACTTCCTACTATTGCATTCCAGTCCCCTATAATGAAAAGGACATAATTTGGGGGGTGTTAGTTCTAAAAGGTCTTGTAGGGCTTCATACAATCATTCAGCTTCTTCAGCATTACTGGTTTTGACATAGACTTGGATTACTGTGATACTGAATGGTTTGCCTTGGAAATGAACAGAAATCATTCTGTCGTTTTTGAGATTGCATCCAAGTACTGCATTTCAGACTCTCTTGTTGACCATGATGGCTACTCCATTTCTTCTGCGGGATTCCTGCCCACAGTAGTGGATATAATGGTCATCTGAGTTAAATTCACCCATTTCAGTCCCTTTTAGTTCGCTGATTCCTAGAATGTCGACGTTCACTCTTGCCATCTCCTGTTTGACCACTTCCAATTTGCCTTGATTCATGGACCTAACATTCCAGGTTCCTATGCAATATAGCTCTTTACAGCATCAGTTTTGTCAATTATACCTCAGTAAAGCTGAAAAGGTTTTCTTTCATTTAATTATACCAGGCACATTGGGAGTTATTCCATTTCTGATTTTCGCACTTGCTCTCATGCTTAAAATACGTATTTACATTTTTATTTCTGAACACGTACACATTCTCCTCCTCCTTTAGAAAAGACAAAGTTCTAACGGTACTTCACCTGAACTCTGGGTACTCATATACACGTGTGTGGGCATGCGCACGTCTCTCTCCATGCACACGTGTGGGTGTGTTTATGCGTGCAAGTGTGTGTCTGTGTACTTTTCCAAAGCTCATTTTCAGACATGCGTTCCTCTCTGTTGTATCTCACTGTCTCTCTGCCATCTCTTAGCATTCCTTTCTGTGTGAAAACCGTCAATATCCAAGAACTTGCACCTCTGGAAATGCCTTCTTTCACGCTCATTCTCTTTTTATCAAGTTGCTTGAGAACACTTCCTATTTGGAATCCAGCGTGTGACTCAAGTACTAGGAGAGGAAAACGCTTGTGAAGGTTAAGGGCCCCATGCCCCCAGAGCCCACCTCCTCTCTCAGGACCTGGCGGGTTGAGGCTAAGGCACGGCCCACACCGGGAGGCGTGCAACCTCCTGGAAGCTGGGGATGTGCTCTGCATGAAGCTCTCACTTCTGCCCCTTGCAAGTGCTCCAACTCAGGGGGAACTCTTCCTGGTTAATTCCCTGACGGCATGACTCCAGTATCCCATAGCGCCCCCTTTTGGTAGGGGGCAGTCTGCTCCCTGTGGGCTGGTCATTCTCTTGATAATCTGCGTTTTCCACAGGAAGTAGTTTCAGGACATTCTTAGGGCCTCGGTCCAGTCGGCCTTGATTTTTTTTTTTTCCAGTTGAAATTTACTTAGAATTAACTGTTTCAAATTGTATAATTCAGTGCGAAATACTTTTTAAATTTAACCTGCAGTCTCTCAGTTTACTATGAAAGGTCAAGATACAGATGTTACTTCCATTTATTTTTAAAAATATGACGTTAAGTAACCTATTTGTTGAGGTCACTGTGGCACACAGGCTCTCCGTTGCAGGGTGTGGGGTCTTTAGCTCAAGTGTGCCGTGTCTGGATCCGTGGCCGCTGATCCCGCCCAGGCCCCTAAGTATGAGCACCGAGTCTCAGTCAGGAGCCCAGCAGGGCGGCCCTCAGGTGTCACGTGCACACACATGAGTCCCAGCCCTTCGCAGGTCGGTTCTCATCAGTAAAGGAGGCTCCGTTATTTGCTTCCTCAGCCCTAGCCGTCTGTCGTGAGCGTCTTCCCGTCTGACACTTACGACAGATACCACACTGGCCCTCAGCAGAGGCCCGCCTCTCCTGAATCTCCCTGTCTGCCCTCTGTGCTGCACTCTGGACCATTTCCTCAATGCTATGCTCCGACTTCATACGGGGCCGCTCAGCTGCCTTCTTGGCTGCATGACTTTTTAACGTGTTCAATCTACTGGATTGTTCACCTTGAAAAATTTCACCTCTTTTCAGTGACCACCTGTTCCTCTGCAAAATAATCCACATGCTTGCCTCCCTTTATTTTTCTGTAACCATGGTTCCCTCTGTGTGTCCACATGGGTGGAAACCTTTCTCCGACCCCGAGATGATCCCTGCCGCCAGGGCCACACCGCCTACCTCTCCTGCTTTGCTGTGGTTTCCCTCCATTTGGGGAACTTTCTTTTTGCCCTTGTCTGTGGCTACGTGTTTCTAAAACACTCTCCAGAGCACATCTCAGTGTTAGGAGCAGAGGAGGCTCTGGGTGGGCACCACACTCACCCCCTTCGGTGCAGTCTCAGCCTGCAGCCCTTCACGTCCACCCTCTCCTGCTGTCCCGTCGTCTGGAAATTGACCATGATGACGGCACCAAGAGCCTGCAGCCCCTCTCAGAGCTCGGGTCAGGACAACAGGCAGAGGAGGAACCTCAGGCGCAGAGAAAGGGCACCGTCGCCCCAGGTACATGAGAAGCAGGCACACATTTACAGGACCATCTGTTTTCCAACAGAGTGAGAGCTCTGACCCTAATCAATACCCACTAAAGCTTGCAGGTGACGACAAGATCGGGAGGAGAATGTGCCCAAGGACCCCGGGGCCCTGAGGAGGCAGGAAGCACCCAGGGGCTTGTTCCCAGGAAGGCGGGCTGGACGGTCATGCGATACAGAGAGACGCCCTGAAGGGGGCTTCGATGGGGGAAACCCACACTCCGGGGCAGTGGAGGAGTCAATTTCCTTCCTTATTCCCTGAAGCCTCCTCTGGGCTCTTGGCCACATGGACTCCACTGAGCCCAGGGACACTCTGATCGTTTGTCCCTCATAAAGAGCAGACTTGTGGACACAGAGGGGAAGGAGAGGGTGGGACGAATGGTGAGAGTAGCATGGAAATGCACACACTAGCACGTGTAAAACAGACCACGGGGGAATGTGCCCTGTGACTCAGTGAGCTCACACAGGGCTCTGTACAACCTAGAGGGGAGGGAGGTTCTAGAGGGAGGGCATGTGACACACATGGCTGATTCATGCTGATGTATGGCAGAACCAGCACCATATTGTAAAGTAATGATCCTCCAATTTAAAAAAAAGTGTGTCTCTGGGGATGAGTCCTGCGGGCAGCAGGGGTTGGCATCCTCTCTGAAGCATCTCCAGGGCCTGGTGACCCTTCCACGGTGAGGACCCCACAGGGACCTCCTGATGGGTGGGCAGAGGAGGAAGCAGAGCCTGAGGCGAGGCCTTCAGAGGGAAGGACGTGCCCTGCTTGCCCACACCTGAAACAGGCGTCTCAGGAACACCCTGGGACTGTCACGGGAACAACGCCCGCTTTCAAGAAGAGGCTGTTCCCCTTCCTGCAGGGACGCTGAAGTGACAGCTGCGTGACAGGAAGCCCCAGCCCCGGAGAGGACACACCCTGTGGTCGGTCTGTCCGGAGGACACCCAGGTCTCCTCCATCCTCACAGCCTGGACCGCAGGGAGGAGACGCCATGGCCCCTGTGCTCCCCGCCCTGCTCTGCCTTGGTGAGATGGGAGGGGCAGGGGGAGCCCTGGTCTGGAGGGACCCCCCAGCCAGCCTGCTCCATCAGGGGACCCCAGGGCCCAGGAGACTCCGGGGTGGAGAGGCACTGCTCAGGGCTGAGGGCAACCTCTCACCGGGTGCTCTCTTCCAGGGCTGAGTGTGGGCCTGAGGACCCAGGTGCAGGCCGGTGAGTCTGTCCCAGGGCCCAGCTCCCTCCTCTCGTGGGGACAAGGTCACCCCCAGGCCGTGGGTACAGGGAGGGCATCTCGGGGCTCACGGAGGGGGAGTCTGGGAGGGCTGGGCTGAGAGCCGGGGCCTGGGGGGGACGCCTGGTGAGCCCGCCTCTGATTTCCTTCCAGGGACCCTCCCCAAACCCATCATCTGGGCTGAGCCGGGCTCTGTGGTCCCCTGGGGGAGCCCCGTGACCATCTGGTGTCGGGGGACCCTGGGGGCCCAGGAGTTCCATCTGGATAAAGAGGGAAGCCTGGTTCTCTGGGACAGACAGAAACCCCTGGAGCCCCGGGACAAGGCCAGGTTCTCCATCCAACACATGGGACAGGACCACGCAGGGAGCTATCGGTGCTACCACAGCACCCGCACTGGCTGGTCAGAGCCCAGTGACCCCCTGGAGCTGGTGGTGACAGGTGAGGGACTCTCGGGGGCTACGGGCTCTGCCCTCAGGAGGGGGTCTGCTCTCAGGGGGTGTCCCTCTCACAGCCCAGCCCTGGGCGGGGGGGGGGGAAGGGGGAGCCCCACAGATCCAGCTGCCTCCTTCTCTCCTAGGATCCTACAGCAAACCCAGCCTCTCAGCCCTACCAAGCCCTGTGGTGATGTCGGGAGGGAACGTGACCCTCCAGTGTGGCCCCAGTCAGGGATTTAACAGATTCCTTCTGACTAAGGAAGGAGAAGACAAGTCCTCTTGGACCCTGGATGGAGAGCAACGAACTGACGGGCAGACCCAGGCCCTGTTCCCTGTGGGCCCTTTGACTCCCGGGCACGGGTGGACGTTCAGATGCTACAGCTTTTACAGGGATACCCCCAGGGTGTGGTCAGCCCCCAGCGACCCCATGGAGCTCCTGGTCTCAGGTGACGAATCCCGTCCTCACCCCATACATTTGTGCAGACAAGACAACGTACTGGGGTCTCTGCTCCCAGGGGAGCCCTGTGAGAGGGTGGGGAGAGGAGTGTGGGGCTCACAGGACAGACACACAGACTGAGACACGGCAAGGCCTGGGGCCAGGCTGGGAGAGGGGCATTCATGGGGGAAGCAGTCCCTACAACCCAGTGCGTGTCTTTCCCCAGGGCAGTCTGGGAAGCCCTCCCTCCTGACCCCACAGGGCCCTGTCATCACATCTGGACAGAACCTGACCCTCCAGTGTCGCTCTGATGTCAGCTACACCAGATTCGCTCTGTCCAAGGAGGGGGGACAGGACCTCCCCCAGCGCCCTGCCCAGAGGTCCCAGGGGAGGCTCGCTCAGGCCGACTTCCCCCTGGGCCCGGTGGGCACAGTCCACGGGGGCCGGTACAGATGCTACGGTGGACACGGCCTCTCCTCCGAGTGGTCGGCCCCCAGTGAGCCCCTGGAGCTGCTGGTGGCAGGTGAGGAGACAGCGGGTCAGTCGGGGACCAGACTGTGCACAGGCCCCACGGGGGAGCCCCAGGGATGATGCTGGGACCAGGGGGAGGGCTCCCAGGGAGGGACACAGATGGGGTAGGGGGAGCGGAGAGACTCGGAGAAACAGAGACAGCGCTGATGGGCCAGAGAGGCCCGCGAAGTCTCTCCAGAACCAGGCCCAGCGCCCGCACCCCCTTCCTCTCTGCAGGACGGCTCAGAGACAGACCCTCCCTCTCGGTGCGGCCGGGCCCCTCGGTGGCCCCGGGGGAGACTGTGACCCTGCTGTGTCAGTCAGGAGAGAGGACGGACACTTTCCTTCTGTTCAAGGAGGGGGCAGCCCGTCGCCCCCTGCGTCTGCGCTCCCAGGACCAAGACGGGCGGTACCAGGCCGAGTTCTCCTTGAGCCCTGTGACTTCAGCTCACAGGGGCACCTACAGGTGCTACCGCTCACTCAGCACAGACCCCTACCTGCTGTCACAGCCCAGTGAGCCCCTGGCGCTCGTGGTCTCAGGTGAGGCCCAGTCTGTCCGTCAACTCAGCAGCTCCAGGCTCTGCCCTGAGAGCCCAGGACGGTGGTGGAGGAGGGGGCGCTGAGCGAGGGCCTCCTGGGGGAGGGGCCTCGGAGCCCGCGCCCCGCCCCTTCCTCCCGCACTGCAGTCCCGGAGGGGCAGGTGGGCAGTGCGAGGGTCTTGGGGAGGCCACAGGGCCGTGCAGGGCAGAGGGGAGTGAGGTGGGGACCCCGGGTCAGCCCAGGGCACCCCTTCCTGGGCTCAACCTCCCAAGATCCCATTCTCCCTGCCACAGACCCAGATCCGAACCTATGGCTTCTCGGGGCTCTGTGCTCAGGGGAGACAGCCCAGCCCAGGGCGGTGTGGGAGCCGGAAGATCTAATGCCCCCTCAGGTCATCAACGGGAAACACAGGCTGCAGGGGCTCTGGGCTGCCAGGCGAAGGGCCAGGGGTCGGGGGGCCCAGGCTGGGGTAGCAGGGCTGCAGAGAGGGAAAGCGGCTCCACCCCCGCCCCCTTCCTGACCCCCAGGGGCCTCTTGGCATCAGTTCCATCAGCTCCACCCCTCAGTGGAGTCTGACACTGCAGAGAGGGGAGCAGGCTCTTGGGACGTGGTGGCGGGTCTGGGGAGGAGCAGGGCTGAGTTATGCCCCCGGTTCAGGCGCCTCTGGAGACACTGATGTGGACTCCCTCACCGTCACCACACCCCCGTGCGGGCCTCAGCTTCTCCCGGTGTAAAAGGAGAGACCCGTGCCCCAGATCTTAGATTTCCTCAGTTCTGACCTGGGTGTGACCCCACATCGGACGAGGAGCACAGGGAGCCCCCGAGGAGGTGACTGTGGGGGCCTGTTCCCTCTACTGCAGCGTGTGGGGAGGGAGGGGAGGACCCAGAGGCCCCTCCACTGCAGCCCGCCCCTCCCCCCGCCCCCGCTGCGGTGGGGGAGGGGAGGGGACAAGGGAGGACCCTCAGCTCCAGGTGAGACCCTCGGACAGCCCCCTGCAGGTGAGGGCCCCCAGAGCAGAAAGCTGGTGTCCTCCTGGGGGCCAGCTCAGAGGAGCTCAGGGTGCCCACGGCCCTGGTTCCAGTCCCGGCTCTGCCACCTCCAGGCTGGGTCACCAGGGCCCGTGATCTCCCTCTCTGGGCCTCAGTCTCCTCGTCTATAAATGGGTCGGGTGGGCTGGAGATGGACGCACAGACCCCAGCACGAGTCTGCACACAGCAGGTGCCCAGTTAAACGGCACCCCTGGCTCACTCAGGCGTCTCTGGTGCCCCAGGCCTCACGTGGTACCTGAGTGCCCTCATCGGGGTCTTGGTGACCTTCGTCCTGCTGCTCCTCGTCCTCCTCTTTCTCTTCCTCCACCACCGGGGTCAGGACAGACGCAGGAAGTTGGGTGAGTAGGGAACGGGGTGACTCGGACCCCTGGAGGCCTTAGGGCATCAGACAGAGGGAAACCAAGGACATGGGAACAGTCAGCTTAAAAAATTTTTCCCACCATATGGAGGTTCCTTAAAAAGTAAAAGCAGAATTACCATATGATCCAGCAAATCCACTGCTGCCTATATGTTTCAATAAACTAAAAACTAATTTGAAAAGACACAAACATTCCAATATCCATATAGGCAATTTACAATAGCCAAGATATGTCAGCAACCCAACTGTCCAGCAAGAAATGAATAGAGAAAATGTGGTGTGTGTGTGTGTGTGTGTGTGTGTATCCACATATACATACAATGGAATATTACTCAGCCATAAAAAGGAAGGAAACTCTGCCATTTGCAACAGCACACATGAACCTAGAGAGTACTACGCTTACTGAAATAACTCAGAGGAACATAAACGCTTTATGATAGCATTGGTACATACTGAATCTGGAAAATAATACAAAGGAACATATATGAAAAACAGAAACAGAGTCCTTGATACGGAAAAATAACTAATGGTTACTGGGGGGTCGGGCAGATGAGGGGTGTGGACTAGAGACACAGACTACTGTGTGTGAAATAAGCAAGAAGGATATACTGGATAGCACAGGGAATGTAGCAATTATTTTGTAATAACTTTAAATGGAGTATCACCTATAAAAACATTGATTCATATGTTGTATGCCTGAAACTAATATGTTACAAGTCAACGGTATTTCATTTAAAAATTTTTCCAGAATCTCAAATCTGAAAATCTAGTGGAAAAAAACACCCACTGTCACCCACGTGCACTCATTTAAGCCATTCCCCTCCTTCTCAATGTCACGAACTGACACGCACCACGAGCCCAGGCTGCCTTCTCTCCTCCTGAATCCCACGTGGAGGGCGTGGGCACCACGTCCCCGGGGCCGAGCCTCTGTCCCGGGTCCCAGCCCAGGCCGAGGCTGATTTCCGACCTCCCACAGGGGCCGCAGACCCAGGGCCCGAGGACAGGGGCCCGCAGAGCAGGTAACCCCCGCCCTGACGCCCCCAGAGCCCCACCCACAGCACCCCACCTTCTCCCCCTGACACAGTGTCTCCTCCTCAGCTCCAGCCCAGCCACAGACTCCCAGGACCAGGCCATCTGTGAGCAGGAGAGGCGGTGCCCCCGGGGGTCACTGAGACTTCTGGAGGCAGTGGGGGGGGACACTCAGAAGGGTGGGGTACCGGGGCTGGGGACTGAAACCCCACACAGCACTCCCCCAGGTGCAGGGTAGGGAGGGTGCAGAGAGACCTCTGGAGGCCATGGAGGGGGATGCTCAGAAGGGTGGGGGAGCACACAGCACCCACCGGGATGCAGGGCGGGGGCTCCAGCCCTGAGGCTCTCGGAACCCCGCCCAGCAGTGCCCTCTGCTCTGCTGCAGATGCTGCCGTGAGCGACACACACTCTGAGGTGGGGCTGCAGCTGGACCATCGGGTGAGACCCTTGCTCCCATTTGGCCACCACAGACCTCCTGTTGCCAAACTCAGCCAAGCGCACGAGCGGCCGCTGCTGTGCTCACACCCCAGCTCCAGCCTCGCCCACCCACCCCTCCTTCCCGGATCCCTGGGTCCTGCTGTGACCCCACCCTCCCCTTGCCCTATGACTTCATGGCCCCTCCTTCGGGGCGCCTTTCTCAGCTCCGTGTCCTCTGGCTGACCTTCTGGTGTAGGGGTGCAGCCCCAGGTCTCATGAGGATGCGTGCATCAGTGGATGGCCCACACGGCCCAGCCCCCCTCCTTCACCCCCCAGCAAAGGGCGCGGGATAGCGGGCGCCACCCCCCAGGTCCTGCAGGTACGGCAGGCGCTCAGCTCGTGGTGAGAGGGGCCCCACGCCAACAAGCTGGCGGAGTCCCAGAATGCAAGGTGCTGACAAGGAAAGTAAATCAAGAGATGGGATTGGGCGCTCCGGGCGGGCACACTCGGTAGGAAGGTCCTGAGGTGGAAGGGACGTGCTTTAGCAGGAAGATGGCTGTGTGCCAGGCCAGATGAGCAAGAGGTCCGGGCTCAGACAGAAACCAGGGCTGCACAGAGCACCCAAGGCTCCCGGGTGACAGGAGGCCCCTGGAGTTTCCATCAGGAGAGAGAGCTGACCTGGCCCGAGGTTCCAAACCTCCTCTGGGCACAGCAGGGAGCTGGCTGGAGGAGGGCGGCGGACCCAGGAGGCACCTGTCCTACCTCACTGTCTCCCTCCAGTACAACAGGAGGCAGGCCCCCAGGAGGCCCCAAGATCACTAAGGCAGGAGGCGCCCCCCCTGTCCTCCCGGTCGGGGGGATTCCGGGAAGGATGGACAGATGCACAGCAGATGGGTCCCTCCTCTCCAGGCCCCCAGGCGCCCCATCTCACACACCTTCCCCTCCGCAGGCTGCCACATCTGAAGCCCCCCAGGACGTGACCTACGCCTAAGTAAACCACTCAACCGTCAGAAGGGGGACGACCACACCCCTGGCTCCCCCGTCAGGGGAGCCCCCAGCAGAGCCCAGTGAGTACGCTACTCTCGCCATTCGCTAGCCAAGGAAGGACCCGACCCCAGGCTCCCGGGACAGATATCAGACCCCAGGAGGCACGTGAGTTGCCAGGAGTGGACACCACCTAACCAAAAGCAGCAGTACCTGGGCTCCTAACAGACCACCAGGAGCCCCAGGGACCCTTTCAGGTCAACTGGTTCTACCCTCAGAAACAGCATCCTGGACCCCCGGTGGCCCAGCGGTTAAGAGTCTGCCAGCCAATGCAGGGGACATGGGTCTGGTCCACTTGCTGCCAGACAGCTGAGCCTAGGGGCGCTGCAGCTGCCGAAGCCCTGGTGCCCAGAGCCGGTGTTCCTCGAGGGGAGCCAGTGGGTGAGCAGGCCGTGCACAGCCAGGCAGCAGCCTCCACTCGCTGCAATCAGAGAGAGCCCACTCGCAGCAGGGAAGACCCAGCACAGCCACAAATAAACAGATTACTAAAAAACTGAAAGGCATGTTTCAGTTTCCTTAAAAAAGATAATTAATATCCTCATTTTATAAAGAAGACAACAGACTCTCAATTATCAGTGATTTTGAAAAAGATCAGCACATTACTCCAAACAAAGGGAGGGACAGGGAAACCACAATGACAGGGGTAGCTACCACTGAGGACAAACAAGGAGAGGAAAATCAGAAAAGCCAGAAAGCTTTGTCCCTGAGGGCGTGGATCACACTCAACATGCTAGGCACAAGGACCAAGTCAGAAAGAGAGAAGGAGTTGCTTTACCGCCATCAGGACACGACGGCAGGTCCTTCAGACTTTAGAAAGGTAAACACCTCATAGAAGGACAGCTTCATGCTATTATAGTAGAAAATGTAGATGACACAGACCAAAAGCCTCAAAAATAAAATTTATCAAAATTATGGACATAAGGATAAACAGAAAATCTGAATTCTCCTATATGTTAAAGTGAACTCTGAGTCCAGAGAGTTTCACAGGTGAATGCATCTGAACACGTGGGCACTCATGAAACACACACTCGTACACACACCTACCAAGCTCACACCAGCTTACACAGAGAGGGGAGAAGGAAGGAAGGGCACACTCCACTAAACATTTCACTGCGCCAGAGAAACCTGAGACCAAACGGTGACACGGAAACTACAAAATGGGAAAATCTCAGGAAGCTCTTTTTCCCTGGTTTGTTTTCCTAAACAAACATTCACAAAGAGGATTCATCAGTAAATAAAATGGACCACATATCACGCATATGCACGTATTTTTTTCAAGAATGTGTGGTTGGTTTCATCCACAAAAATCCATCAATACAATTCAAATATTAAAAGAAGAAATTTTAAAACATCATGATAACAGATGAAAAGTTTTCTGATAAAATACACCACCAATTTATAATGAAAAAGTCGTAAGTAGAAGGGAATTTCCTATCATTTATCAAAGCATCTTTTAAAACCTGCACTAGAAATCTATTTTTTATGTTTGTTTATTTATTCATTGTTGCTGTGTGGGCTTTTCTCCAGTTGCAGCGATTTGATCTCTGGTTTCTCTGCCTTTTCTAAAACCAGCTTGAACATCTGGAAGTTCACAGTTCATGTACTTTGAAGCCTGGCTTGGAGAATTTGGAGGACTACTTTACTAGCGTGTGAGATGAGTGCAACTTGTGTGGTAGTTTGAGCATTCTTTGGCATTGCCTTTCTTTGGGATTGGAATGAAAACTGACCTTTTCCAGTCCTGTGGCCACTGCTGAGTTTTCCAACTTTGCTGGCATATTGAGTGCAGCACTTTCACAGCATCATCTTTCATCTTTCAGAATTTGAAATAGCTCAACTGGAATTCCATCATCTCCACTAGCTTTATTCAAAGTGATGCTTCCTAAGGCCCACTTGACTTCACATTCCAGGATGTCTGGCTCTAGGTGAGTGATCACACCATTGTGATTATCTGGGTCATGAAGATCTGTTTTGTACAGTTCTTCTGTGTATTCTTGCCACCTCTTAATATCTTCTGCTTCTGTTAGGTCCATACCATTTCTGTCCTTTATTGTGCCCATCTTTGCATGAAGTGTTCCCTTGGTATCTCTCATTTTCTTGAAGAGATCTCTAGTCTTTCCCATTCTGTTGTTTTCCTCTATTTGTTTGCACTGATTGCTGAGGGAAGCTTTTTTAGATCTCCTTGCTATTCTTGGAACTTTGCATTCAGATGGGAATATCTTTCCTTTTCTCCTTTGCTTTTCACTTCTCTTCTTTTCACAGCTATATGTAAGGCCTCCTCAGACAGCCATTTTTGCATTTCTTTTCCATGGGGATAGTCTTGATCCCTGCTCCTGTACAAAGTCACAAACCTCAGTCCAGAATTCATCAGGCACTCTATCAGATCTAGTCCCTTAAATCTATTTCTCACTTCCACTGTATAATCATAAGGGATTTGATTTAGGTCATACCTGAATGGTCTAGTGGTTTTCCCTACTTTCTTCAATTTAAGTCTGAATTTGGTAATAAGGAGTTCATGATCTGAGCCACAGTCAGCTCCTGGTCATGTTTTTACTGACTGTATAGAGCTTCTCCATCTTTGGCTGTGAAGAATATAATCAATCTGATTTTGGTGTTGACCATCTGGTGATGTCCATGTGTAGAGTCTTCTCTTGTGTTGTTGGAAGAGGGTGTTTGCTAGACCAGTGCGTTCTCTTGGCAACACTCTATTAGCCTTTGCCCTGCTTCATTCTGTACTCCAAGGCCAAATTTGCCTGTTACTCCAGGAGTTTCTTGACATCCTATATTTGCATTCCAGTCCCCTATAATGAAAAGGACATATTTTGGGGGGTGTTAGTTCTAAAAGATCTTGTAGGTCTTCATAGAATCGTTCAGCTTCTTCAGCGTTACTGGTTGGGACATAGACTTGGATTCCTGTGATACTGAATGGTTTGCCTTGGAAACGAACAGAGATTATTCTGTCAATTTTGAGATTGCATCCAAGTACTGCATTTCGGACTCTCTTATTGATCATGATGGCTACTCCATTTCTTCTAAGGGATTCCTGCCCATAGTAGTAGATATAATGGTCATCTGAGTTAGATGACCAGTCCCCTTTAGTTCGCTGATTCCCAGAATGTCGACGTTCACTCTTGCCATCTCCTATTTGACCACTTCCAATTTGCCTTGATTCATGGACCTAACATTCCAGGTTCCTATGCAATATTGCTCTTTACAGCATCAATTTTGTCAATTATACCACAGTAAAGTTGAAAAGGTTTTCTTTCATTTAATTACACCAGGCACATTGGGAGTTATTCCATTGCTCATTTTAGGCACTTGATCTCGTGCTTAAAATACGTATTTACATTTTTATTTCTGAACCCGTACACATTCTCCTCCTCCTTTACAAAAGACAAAGTTCTAACGGTGCTTCACCTGAACTCTGGGTACTCATATACACGTGTGTGGGCATGTGCACGTCTCTGTCCATGCATACGTGCGGGTGTGTTTGTGCGTGCAAGTGTGTGTCTGTGTACTTTTCCAAAGCTCATTTTTGGCCATGCGTTCCTCTCTATTGCATCTCACTGTCTCTCTGCCATCTCTTAGTATCCCTTTCTGTGTGAAAACAGTCAGTATCTAAGAACTTGCACCTCTGGAAATGCCTTCTCTCACCGTCATTCTCTTTTTATCAAGTTGCTTGAGAACACTCTATTTGGAATCCAGCGTGTGACTCAAGTACTAGGAGAGGAAAACGCTTGTGAAGGTTAAGGGCCCCATGCCCCCAGAGCCCACCTCCTCTCTCAGGACCTGGCGGGTTGAGGCTGAGGCACGGCCCACACCGGGAGGCTGAACCTCCTGGAAGCTGGGGATGTGCTCTGCGTGAAGCTCTCACTTCTGCCCCTTGCAAGTACTCCGACTCAGGGGAACTCCTCCTGGTTAATTCCCTGACGGCATGGCTCCAGTATCCATAGCGCCCCCTTTTGGTAGGGGGCAGTCTGCTCCCTGTGGGCTGGTCATTCTCTTGATAATCTGCGTTTTCCACAGGAAGTAGTTTCAGGACATTTTTAGGGCCTCAGTCCAGTCCGCCTTGATTTTCCTTTTTTTATTTGAAATTTACTTAAAAGAGAATTAACTGTTTCAAATTGTATAATTCAGCGCGAAATAATTTTTAAATTTAACCTGCAGTTTCTCAGTTTACTATGAAAGGTCAAGATACAGATGTTACTTCCATTTATTTTTACAAATATGTACTTAATTAACCTATTGTTGACGTCGCTGCCCACACAGGCTCTCCGTTGCAGGGTGTGGGGTCTTTAGCTCAAGTGTGCCGTGTCTGGATCCCTGGCCGCTGATCCCGCCCAGGCCCCTAAGTATGAGCACCGAGTCTCAGTCAGGAGCCCAGCAGGGCGGCCCTCAGGTGTCACGTGCACATGCATGAGTCCCAGCCCTTCGCAGGTCGGTTCTCGTCAGTAAAGGAGGCTCCGTTATTTGCTTCCTCAACCGTTGCTGTCTGTCGTGAGCGTCTTCCCGTCTGACACTTACGACAGATACCACACTGGCCCTCAGCACAGGCCCGCCTCTCCTGAATCTCCCTGTCTGCTCTCTGTGCTGCACTCTGGACCATTTCCTCAATGCTATGCTCCGACTTCATATGTGGCCGCTCAGCTGTCTTCTTGGCTGCATGACTTTTTAACGTGTTCAATCTACTGTATTGTTCACGTCGAAAATTTTCACCTCTTTTTAGTGACCACCTGTTCTACAAAATAATCCACATGCTTGCCTCCCTTTATTTTTCTGTGACCATGGTTCCCTCTGTGTGTCCACATGGGTGGAAACCTTACTCTGACCCCGAGATGATCCCTGCCGCTGGGGCCACACCGCCGACCTCTCATGCTTTGCTGTGGTTCCCCTCCATTTGGGAAACTTTCTTTCTGCCCTTGTCTGTGGCTACATGTTGAGAAACACTCTCCAAGCACGTCTCAGTGTTAGAAGGAGAGGAGGCTCTGGGTGGGTACCACACTCACCCACTTTGGTGCAGTCTCAGCCCGCAGCCCTTCATGTCCACCCTCTCCTGCTGTCACCTTGTCTGGAAATTGACCATGATGACGGCAGCAAGAGCCTGCAGCCCCTCTGAGGGCTGGGGTCGGGACAACAGGCAGAGAAGGAACCTCAGGCGCAGAGAAAGGGCACCACCGCCCCAGGTACATGAGAAGCAGGCACACATTTACAGGAGCATCTGTTTTCCAACAGAGTGAGAGCTCTGACCCCAATCAATACCCCCTAAAGCTTGCAGGTGAGGACAAGACCGGGAGGACACTGTGCCCAAGGACCCCGGGGCCCTGAGGAGGCAGGAAGCGCCCAGGGGCTTGTTCCAAGGAAGGCGGGCTGGACGGTGATGCGATACAGAGAGACGCCCCGAAGGGGCTGCGATGGAGGAAACCCACACTCCAGGGCAGTGGAGGAGTCAATTTTCTTCCTTATTCCCTGAAGCCTCCTCTGGGCTCTCGGCCACATGGACTCCACTGAGCCCAGGGACACTCTGATCGTTTGTCCCTCATAAAGAGCAGACTTGTGGACACAGAGGGGAAGGAGAGGGTGGGACGAATGGAGAGAGTAGCATGGAAACGCGCACACCAGCACGTGTAAAACAGACCACGCGGGAATGTGCCCTGTGACTCAGTGAGCTCACACAGGTCTCTGTACAACCTAGAAGGGAGGGAGGTTCTAGAGGGAGGGATGTGACACACACGGCCGATCCATGCTGATGTGTTGCAGAACCAGCACCATATTGTAAAGTAATGATCCTCCAATTTAAAAAAAAGTGTGTCTCTGGGTATCTGAGCCCTGTGGGCAGCAAGAGACAGCATCCTCCCCAAAGCATCTCCAGCGCCTGCTGACCCCGTCCACGGAGAGGACCGTGGGTCCTCTCACGGGCAGGCAGAGGAGGAAGCAGACCCCGAGGGGAGGCTCTCAGAGGGAAGGACATGCCCTGCTTGCCCACACCTCAAACGGGTGTCTCAGGAACACACTGGGACTGTCACAGGAACAATGCCTGGCTTTCAAGAAGAGGCTGTTCCCCTTCCTTTGGGGACACTGATGTGACAGCCGCGTGACAGGAAGCCCCAGCCCCAGAGAGGACACACCCTGTGGTCCGCCTGTCCGGAGGACACCCAGGTCTCCTCCATCCTCACAGCCTGGACCGCAGGGAAGAGAGGCCATGGCCCCCGCGCTCCCCGCCCTGCTCTGCCTTGGTGAGATGGGAGGGGCAGGGGGAGCCCTGGTCTGGAGGGACCTCCAGCCAGCCTGCTCCATCAGGGGACCCCAGGGCCCAGGAGACTCCCAGGGTGGAGAGGCACTGCTCAGGGCTGAGGGCACACCTCTCACAGGGCGCTCTCTTCCAGGGCTGAGTGTGGGCCTGAGGACCCAGGTGCAGGCCGGTGAGTCTGTCCCAGGGCCCAGCTCCCTCCTCTCGTGGGGACAAGGTCACCCCCAGGCCGTGGGCATGGGGAGGGCACCTCGGGGGTCACGGAGGGGGAGTCTGGGAGGTCTGGGCTGAGAGCCGGGACCTGGGGGGACGCCTGGTGAGCCCCCCTTTGATTTCCTTCCAGGGACCCTCCCCAAGCCCACCATCTGGGCTGAGCCGGGCTCTGTGATTTCCTGGGGGAGCCCCGTGACCATCTGGTGTCAGGGTCCCCCGGGGGCCCAGGAGTTCCATCTGGATAAAGAGGGAAACCGAGTTTTCTGGGACAGAGAGAAACCCCCAGGTCCCAGGGACAAGGCCAGGTTCTCCATCCACTACATGAGAGCAGGACCACGCAGGGAGCTATCAGTGCTACTACAGAACCCGCACTGGCTGGTCAGAGCGCAGTGACCCCCTGCAGCTGGTGGTGACAGGTGAGGGATCTCGGGGGCCTCGGGCTCTGCCCTCGGGAGGGGTCTGCTCTCAGGGGCTGTCCCTCTCACAGCCCAGCCCTGGGGAGGGGAGGGGAGGGAGGGTGGGGGCCCCACGGAACCAGCTGCCTCCTTCTCTCCTAGGACCCTACGGCAAACCCAGCCTCTCAGCCCTGCCGAGCCCTGTAGTGATGTCGGGAGGGAATGTGACCCTCCAGTGTGGCTCCCATCAGGGATTTAACAGATTCCTTCTAACCAAGGAAGGAGAAGACGAGTCCTCTCGGGCCCTGGATGGACAGCAAATGCTCGACGGGCAGACCCAGGCCCTGTTCCCCGTGGGCCCCGTGACCCCCGGGCACAGGTGGACGTTCAGATGCTATGGTTTTAACAGGGACACCCCCCAGGTGTGGTCAGCCCCCAGCGACCCCGTGGGGCTCCTGGTCTCAGGTGAGGAATCCCGTCCTGACCCCATACATTTGTGCAGACAAGACAACGCACTGGGGTCTCTGATCCCAGGGGAGCCCCTGTGAGAGGGTGGGGAGTGGAGCGTGGGGCTCACAGGACAGACACACAGACTGAGACACGACGAGGCCTGGGGCCGTGCCTGGAGAGGGGGGTCCACAGGGGAAGCGGTCCCTACAACCCAGCGTGTGTCTCTCCCCAGGGCTGTCTGGGAAGCCCTCCCTCCTGACCCCGCAGGGCACTGTCGTCACCTCTGGACAGAACCTGACCCTCCAGTGTCGCTCTGACATCGGCTACACCAGATTCGCTCTGTCCAAGGTGGGGGGACAGGACCTCCCCCAGCGCCCTGCCCAGAGACCACAGCAGGGGCTCTCTCAGGCCGACTTCCCCCTGGGCCCAGTTGGCACCTTCCACAGGGGCCGGTACAGATGCTACGGTGGACACGGCCTCTCCTCCGAGTGGTCGGCCCCCAGTGAGACCCTGGAGCTGCTGGTGGCAGGTGAGGAGCCAGCGGGTCAGTCGGGGACCAGACTCTGCACAGGCCCCACCGGGGAGCCCCAGGGGTGAGGCTGGGACCAGGGGGAGGGGTCCCAGGGAGGGACAGAGAGACGGGGGTTGGGGAGGGGAGAGACTCTGAGAAACAGAGACAGCGCTGAGGGGCCAGAGAGGCCTGCGGAGTCTCACTCAGAACCAGGCCCGGCGGCCGCACCCCCTTCCTCTCTGCAGGAAGGCTCAGAGACAGACCCTCCCTCTCGGTGAGACCAGGGCCCTCGGTGGCCCCGGGGGAGACCGTGACCCTGCTGTGTCAGTGAGGAGACAGGACGGACACCTTCCTTCTGTCCAAGGAGGGGGCAGCCCATCGCCCCCTGCGTCTGCACTCCCAGGACCAAGACGGGCGGTACCAGGCCGAGTTCTCCTTGAGCCCTGTGACCTCAGCCCACGGGGGCACCTACAGGTGCTACGGCTCACTCAGCACAGACCCCTACCTGCTGTCACAGCCCAGTGAGCCCCTGGCGCTCGTGGTCTCAGGTGAGGCAAGGTCTGTCCGTCTCACTCAGCAGCTCGGGGCTCTGCCCTGGGAGCGCAGGGCGGTGGTGGAGGAGGGGGCGCTGAGGGAGTGGCCCCCTAAGGGAGGGGCCTCAGAGCTCGCGCCCCGTCCCTTCCTCCCACAGTGGGGTCTCGGAGGGGCAGGTGGTCAGTGGGAGGGTCTCGGGGAGGCCACAGGGCCGTGCAGGGCAGAGGTTGGTGAGGTGGGGTCCCCGGGTAAGCCCGGTGTAAGCCTTCCTGGGCTCATTCCCAGGACCCAGTCTCCCAGCCACAGACCCAGATCCGAACCTGGGGAGTCTCGGGGCTCTCTGCTCAGGGGAGACAGCCCACCCCAGGGCATTTTAACATTCTCTGGGAGGACAAGGCCCCTCAGATCATCAAGGGGCAGCGGGGAGTCAGGCAGAGATGGCGCCAGAGCCACAGGCTGCAGGGGCCTGAGGCTGCTGGATGGGGTTCAGTCTGTGGAGAAGCAGGTCCGCCCCCACCACATCCTGCCCCGGAGGCTACAGGGATCACCTCCTCCCGCGGGCAGAGTCCAGCTGGCAGACACAGAGGGCTGAGCGAGCGTCTGTAGGGGCAGGTGGATCCGTGGGAGCCACGGTTGGGTCCCACCCCGGGACCCCACAGACCACTGATCAGGGGCGGGGTCCCACCCCAGGACCCTGCAAACACCACTCAGGGGCGGGCCCCACACCGGGACCCCACAGACCACTGCTCAGGGGAGGGCACCACCCCACCCTGTGCTGTCGGAGCTCCTTCAGCTCAGGGTCCTGACAGGAACGTCTGAGACAGTAAGATAGAGAGACCCCAGGAGTCTCCCGAGGAGGACACGGCCCACCCACAGCCTCCCTTCAAGACACTCGGGCTTGGCTGATACCCTCCCCCAGCACCGCTGTCAGACCAGCGAGTGTGAACAAGGACAGCGTCCCTGTCAGGTTGGGCTCGGGGCCGCGTCTTCTCACGGGAGGCAGGTGCCCTGGGCACACACAGTGGGTAACGGGGCCGGCGCTGACCTGTGCACCCTCACCCCAGACTACACGGTGCAGAATCTCACCCGGATGGGCCTCGCGGCTTTGGTCCTGCTGCTCCTCGGGATCCTTTTCTGCCAGGCTCGGCACGACCACGGAGGAGCCCGAGATGCAGCCGGAGCTGAGCAACGGGACCCAACACAGCCCAGAGCGCAGGAGCCTGGGACGCGAGCTTCTGGTGTAGGAGCTTCTGGATGAGCCTCTGACCCTGGGGGAGAGATGAGCCGCAGGGTGGGAGGAGGCCCAGGCGGGTCGGCCTCTGCTCACCGGGCCCCTCCCTCCTGGGGAGAATGCCCCGGCTCCCGGCTGCTCTCACCCCTGGCCCGAGGCGCATCCCACCTGGCAGGGGTGGGTCCTCACCCTGCATGCCCCCAGGCTCTGTCCACTCGCATGGAGGACGTGAGCCTCATTGTTCATGCCCGCCGTCTCTGGTGTGCGCAATGACCTCCATCTCTTCTCAGAAACAGAATGCTGTTAAAGTAACTGAATAAATGGGTTAAATGGGGCCCTGTTTGGAACAGTTGGATCCTAAACTCTTCCCTGAGCCCCCTCTGGACCCTGCATGCCCCTCCTCCTTGTCCGAGGACACCCGCTGTAGTCTCTCCAGAAACACTGTCAGTGTGAAGGGACACCCTGGCGTTTGAAGTGACCGTCAGGGCTACACTGGTAAATGAGCTCAGGAATATATCGTTTTGTAAAGAGCCCCGATATGGGGTTTCCCTGGTGGTGAAGAATCTGCCAGCCAATGCAAGAGACACGGGTTCAATCCGTGATCCTGAACACCCCACACGCCAGGGAGCAACTGAGTCCATGAGCCGCCAGCGACAGAGGCCGGCACGTCCTGGAGCCCGCGCACTGCCAGAGAGGCCAGTGCTGCAGAAGCCCAGACACCAAAGCGAGGGAACAGCCCTGCTCACATAACCAGACACACCCCCGCAGCAACACAGACCTGGCACAGACAAAATCATCAGGCAATAAATGCTTAAAGGGCCCAGTGTGAACTGTGTGTCTCTTTGGGGCCAACGCACACTGTGGCCAACCTCAAGGAGCCTGGGTGAACGCGTTGAAGGCCGGGTGGGAAGGAAGGAGCAGGTGGACTTTCCTACAGGCCGAGTCTGGTGCAGCCAGCCCCCACTGATGGCCCCATGGGCACAGATGTGTCCTTCTCATTACAATCACATAGGATCATCTCCACCTCAGTTTTATGCCCCAGGGACCCTGAAATGAGATGCCCACCTCCTAGTTCATCTGTAAGAGAGGGAAAGAGAAAACCATGGAGGAGACAAGGCTGACTCTGACGAATCCCAGCACATCACGGGCAGGGGTACTCATCACCGCGGTCAATCTGGAGAGTCGACAGCAACTCTCAGTTAAAGGGCAGAGACACAGCGCTGGCCCACAGTTGTATAACCCAGAGGAAGATGCGTGCACAGCCACGCGTGTACAAGGAGAAAAAGGACACGTGGGTTGTTCACAGTAGAAAAAGTTACAGAAATCACTTTCACCAAAATGAATGGTTTGGTGTGTATATATGCGACAGAATTTTATACAAAAAATGCACAAAGCTGGACTGCTACTACAGAAACACAAGTCAGTTTTCAAGCATGATGGTGAATAAGTGAAACACGACTGTAGGAGTCCAGTGCATCACATCAAATTCAAAAGGGAACAACGTGGGACTCAAATACACAAAATAAGAAATGAGACGGGAGGAACAAGAGCAGCTACCGGGTTTCCCTGGTGGCTTGGCAGATAAGAATCCAGCCGCCAACGCAGGGGATGCGGGTTCCATCCCTGCTGCGAGAAGATCCCCCGCCGGCCGCAAATGCTGAGCCCGCGGGCCCAAAGCCGTGCCCTGCGACAAGACACACCATCAAAGTGAGGAGCCCAGGCACCGCAGAGAAGGGAAAACCGTCCTGTGCTCAGCTAAATGGGAGGAAAGCCACTGGGCAGCGAGGAAGACCCAGCACCATCCTCTGTCGCTCAGGCCTGTCTGACTCTTTGAGACACCATAGACAGTAGTAGCCCACCAGGCTCCTCTTGGCAGCGAGGAAGACCCAGCACCATCCTCTGTCCCTCAGGCATGTCCGACTCTGTGACTGCATGGACTGTAGCCCACCAGGCTCCTCCAGGCAGTGAGGAAGACCCAGCACTGTCTGTCCCTCAGGCGTGTCTGACTCTGTGCGACCACATGGACTGAGGCCACCAGGCTCCTGTGTCCATGAGATTCTCTAGGTGAGATACTGGAGTGGGTTGCATTGCCCTCCTCCAGGGGATCTTCCCCACCAAGGGATCAAACTCAGGTTTCCCAAGTAGCAGGCAGATTCTTTACCATCTGAGCCACCAGGGAAGTCCAGCACAGCCAAAACTAATAAATTTTTAAAAAATGATACCTCAGAGATACAAAAGTTTATAAGAGAGTACTAAGAACCACTGTGTGCTCAGCCATCCGACAGCAAACCTGGAAGACATGCACGAGTCTCTAGAGACACACAGCCCACCAGAACGGAGGCAAGAAGACCCAGACAGCCTGAACAGACCAGCCAATGGAAGCGACACAGAATCTGTAATAACACCAATTGAAACTCCATGCAAACCAGAGGCCAGAACTGGATGGCTTCACGGAGGACTTCTACCAAACTGACAAAGAGGAACTTATATGACCCTCTTCACACTCTCCCAGGAGACTGAAGAGGACGAAACACTCCCAAAGTCCTTCTATGAGCCACCGTCACGCCGATACCTAAACCAGACAAAGACACAATCAAAAAAGAAGTTACAGAACAGAGCGCTTTATGAACATAAATGCAAAATGGGCAACAAAATATTAGCTAACCGAATTCAACAACTCACAAAAAGAATCACACGCCATGATCAACTTGGATTCATACCAGAGTCACAAGGATAATTCAACATGTGCAAATCGATCAATGTAAGTCACCACATCAACAAGAGAAAAGACAAAACAACATGCTCGTCTTAATAGGTTCAGAGAAAGCACTGATAAAATGCAACATCCATTCATCATAAAAGGTCTCTCCAAAGTGAGTACAGAGGGAAGACATCTCAACGTAATAAAACCGATTTATGACAAGCACACAGTCAACACAGTCCTCAAAGGTAACAAGCGGAAAGCCTTTCTAGAACTCTGGGACAAGGTAAGGATGCCCACTCTCACCATTTGTGTTCAACACACCACTGGAAGTCCTAGTCATAGCAATCAGGCAAGAAAAAAAAAAAAGGATTCAACTTGGGGCAGGAAGGAGGCAAAACTGTCCCTGTATGCAGATGACGTGATACTGCATTTACAAAACCCTGAAGACTGCACACACAACCTGCAGAACTGAGGGAGGGGGCACCTGGTCTGGGGAGTGGGCAGGTGGGTTGTCTGGGTCTGCAGTCTCTTCGTGTGTGTGTGTGTGTGTGTGTCTGTGTGCCCGCGCTTGTGCTCAGTCATGTCCAACTCTTTGTGACTCCACAGACAGTAGCCTGCCAGGCTCGTCTGGGCATGGATTCTCCAGGTAAGAATACTGAGGTGGGCTTCCATGTCCTTCTCCAGGGGATCTTCCCCACCCAGGGATCAAACGTGAGTCTCTGCACGTCCTGTGCTGGCAGGCAGATTCTTTACCACTGAGCCACCTGGGGAGCCCGAGTGCAGCCTACCATCACTCCGTTTCTCTCATTCAAAAACAGCGCAAGATACCTGCTTACTCTTCTCGGTTTTCCCTGTGTATGTGGACTATCAGGGCTTCCCAGGGGGCACTAGGGGTGAAGAGCCCCCTGCCAGTGCAGGAGACGTAAGAGACTTGGGTTCAATCCCCGGGTGGGGAAGATCCCCTGGAGGAGGGCATGGCCACCCCCTCCAGTATTCCTGCCTGGAGAATCCCGTGCACAGAGGGGCGTGGCAGGCTACAGGCCGTGGGGTCGCAAAGAGTCAGACGTGGCTGTAGTGACTGAGCACGCACACTAGTTAACTATCGTTTCTGTTTTCCATTTCTGGCCTCACTGTGACACATTTCAGAAATTTTAATCAGCGCTTTAAGCAAGATGGCAGATCGGGAAGTCCCAGCCCTCATCTCGCACAGAAACACTGATAAACCGGGATTATTTGGGCCTAATGACCTTTAAGCAAACTGAAGAATCCAGCTAGTGAGCTGCAACACCTTGGATGAGCAAAAAAAGCAAGAAGAACCACTTCAAAAGGATAAACGGAGGAGGTTCTGTTTCCCTGTCTCCCCTCCCACAAGCTGGCAGAGCTCAGCGCTGAGAGGACCCTCCTTGGGCCCAGGCCCCTCCTCCTCAGGAGGACAGTGGATGCAGCCGTGCCACGTCCCCAGGCTCCAGGCCGCTGCCTCAGAGACCGCCTCGCTGCTCGGCTCACGAGAGCACCAGGCCACAGATACACGTGGGGCCACAAAGCAGGAAGAGAAGGGACCGGGGCTCTGTGCGGCTGGCTCCGCCTCGGGGGTTAGAGGAGCACGGGGTCCTCAGACTTCTCCTTCAGGGCAGGGGCACAACGGGGCGGGGGCACAGCATCGTTGCCCCGGACGGGAGGGCGGGGGAGCCTCATGTCCACAGAGCACGTCTCCGAGGCTCCAGAATCTCTAACTGGGCTGGGGGCAAAATCCCACCGTATATCCGAGAGGAGGCGGCTGCTTCTCCCAGCGCACAGACAGCAAAGCAGAGCCACAAGAAACACTGAGAATCGGGAACCATGACTCTGCCCAGGGAAGCAGAGAAATGGCAAGAAAACGGGAGATCTATGAGCTCCCTTATCACGGAAAACAGTTGTCCCGAAGCAGCTCAGTGAATTGATCTTCCACAAGGTGCCAAGAACAGAGAATGGTAAAGGACACTGCCTTCAATAAACGGTGCTGGAAGAGCTGCTTCTGCTGTTGCTGCTGCTAAGTTGCTTCAGTTGTGTCCGACTCTGTGCAACCCCATAGACGGCAGCCTGCCAGGCTCCCCCGTCGCTGGGATTCTCCAGGCAAGAACACTGGAAGGGGTTGCCATTTCCTTCTTCAATGCATGAAAGTGAAATGTGAAAGTGAAGTCGCTCAGTCGTGTCTGACTCTATGCGACCCCATGGACTGCAGCCTACCAGGCTCCTCCATCCATGGGATTCTCCAGGCAAGAGTACTGGAGTGGGGTGCCGTGGCCTTCTCCTGCTGGAAGAGGTAGATAACAGTAATTGTCTTAAAGAGCTTCAGTGAACTGATCTTCCACTGGGGTGCCCAGAACACAATGGGAAAATCCCTTCAATAAATGGTGCTGGAAGAGCCAGATGACAGCAGGCAGGAGGGTGAAGCTGGACCCTCAGCTCAAACTATAAGTGAAATCATCTCAAAACGCAGCAGAGACACAGGGCCTGGAACCATGAAAGAACAAGAGGAAGACACAGGGGGCGCGTCGTGACATGGTGTGGACAAGGGTTCTTTGGATACGACACCAAAAGCACAGGCAGCAAAGACAGAACCAGACCAGGGGGGTCCGGTAAATAAAACCCACACAGCAAAGGAAACAGTCCCAGGAAAGGCAATGGGTGCAACGGGAGAAGATGCGTGCAAACCACACATCTGATAAGGAGCTACTTCTCAAATATACAAGGAGCTCACACAACTCAACCCAAAGTAACACCAACCCGGTTTTTAAATGGGCACAGGACCTGAACAGGTATCTCTCAAAAGACGACGTCCAAATGACCAAACAGACATGGAAAGGCGCTCAACATCCACCAGTCCTCAGGGGAGCACACGCAGGAGACAGTGAGATGTCACTGCACGTGTTACACACACTCGACTCCCAGGAAAAAGACAGGTGCTGCCAAAATGCAGAGGGAAGAGAACCTTGTGCATGGTGGTTGGGAAGGCGTCGGTGCAGCCACCGTGGAAAGCAGTGTGGAGTTTCCCCAAAAAACTAAACGTAGAACCACCTACCACATGACCCAGCAATTCCCTCCAGGGTATGTAGCCAAAGAAGAAGCCAGGACCTCAGAGACGTATCTGCACTCCTGTGTTCTGCAGCGCTGTTCCCAGTAGCAGGATGCGGCCACAACCTGGATGTGTGTCGATAGATAAAAGCACAAAGAAAATGCCGGACACACACACACACACACACAATGGAGTCTCACTCAGCCTTTAAAAAAAGGGAATCCCTCCTTTTGAGACAACATGGGTGAAGCTGGAGAACATTAAGCCAAGTAAAGTAAGCCAGACACAGACAGGCAAACGCAGCAGGAGCTCACTGAGTGTGGAATCTAAAACAGACTCGGCGAAATGTAGGAGAATGTAGTCCCCAGAGGCTGGGAAGGGGATAACGGGAGGTGCTGGTCACAGGGAACAAAGTTTCCTGGACACCGATGAGTAAGTTCTGGAGACCTGATGTGCACCGATGTGACTAGAGCTGACAGTACTATACTGTAGACTCAATCCTGCTCAGAGGGTATTAATCTCCTTAATAGCCAAAGGAGATTTCACCGTTAATGACGTCAGTGTTTCTCTAGATATGAGAAGATGCAAGAATTGGAACTCATAAAATCTTGTCCTGAAAAGACCTAACTATCTGGAGGCCTGTTCTGCCAGTTTTTCCCAGAGCACAGAGTGCCTCAATCATGGTTTTCATTCAGGGGCATTGAAAGTCAGCAGTTGCAGTGGTCATGATTTAATCTTTGTAGATGTAGATGGCAAATGTCAGTTTTCAGTTGGCAGAGCCCCCTTTTGCTCATAAACTTGACCAACAGTATCCAAAATTCTCTGGACCACCTGTCTTGTTAGCCTCTTGGTCCAGGAAAATATTCCCTCTTGTTGCTTCTTCCCATATCTAGAGTTACACTGTTACCATCATTGATCTTATGTGGCACTATATATTATTCTATTAGGGCCCTCAGACACTCATTTGACAGTGTAAGAAACAGTAATTTTGTGAAACAGGTGAAATGCAAATAACATAGCCAGCACTATTAGTAAAGTCACAAGTAAGACAAGTTAAGAGCGTCCATTAGATGTAGCCCAGTAGATCTCAGGTCATCTGACTTAGTCTGCTCTGTAGAATGTTTATCTTCCAGGGAAATTGTATATTGGCACCGTCTACAAGGCACATAGCCCCGTTTTCTAGTGTTACTAGACTGATTGTCCTCAGTATGATTTAATTGTTTCCAACACAGAGGAGACCTTAAACCTAAATTACCATAGCCTGGTGTTATCTATATAAATCCGTCCCATAATTATGGGAGATTTTTCCTCCTTTGCTGAAACTTTTCTTGTTACTCTGATTGAGCTTGAGTAATAGAAAAAAGGTCAAATTTATGGCCAGAGTCAGAGCAGTATTTTTAATTGGCCCAGTGAGGTGCCGGGAGCCAGCACGGGAGTTCCCACCCATGACAAGGTCATGCAGGAGAGCCCTGACAGGCAAGGCGAGTCAGGACTCGAGGGGCCCTCTAGACCTGCCTGAGCGTCTACCCCAAAACCAGAATCTGTCTGTTTTACTATTTTATGACTTTTACCAACTCCTCTGATATTCACGGGGGGCTATCCCTGACCACCTTTCTCTGTAAGAAAATCAACCCGACCACCTCTCTCTGAAGAAAATCAACTTAGAGCTCTAGTTAATAAGTCTCCTGGGCATAATAGAAGTGTTTCAATTCAAACCCCTCTGATGACTTTCTAGCTTGCCTGACAGGTTTGTTCGGAGTCCTGCAGCTAAACATGTGATTGTTCACAGCCTCCCAACCATGAGAGGCACGGGAAGCTTAAGATATTCTAATAATGCAGAGCTTCTCAGAGAGTTAAAATTGTTAGAATAGAACTAGTAGAGGATTTCTTTGTTGAGCTAATGCTTGCTGCCAAGTTTCCATATCCCTTACCTATTGTGTCCCTGGGAGTGTATTGATTAATATAGTTGGTATATAGAAATGTAAGTAGTAGCTTTAATGTTTGTAATCTTGGATCCTTGAGTTAATTCTTTTCTTGTTATAACCCACCACACTTTTGCCCTGTAGGAATGCAACTTTATCTAATGCTGTCAGAGGGTGGCACCTGACTTTAGAATAATCACCTTTAGAGAAAATAAGTTTTCTGATTGACTAACCATTATTCAGAAGAAAGGGTCATAAAATGTTAACAGGCCTCCTGGCCAAAAGATGATGTAAATCACCTAAATCCTTTGCATATGATAAGTTTGCAGAAAGAAAGCCTGGCTTCGATATAGAGTCAAGGACTGCTGACCTTGCATGACTCTACATCCCTTATTATCATCTATGCACAACTTAAGGTATAAAAGCTACTTTGGAAAATAAAGTTGCGGGCCATGCTCATCAAGCTTGGTCTCCCCATATAGTTCTTTCTTGCTTCCTTTTCTCTCCTTTTCTTCTCTGTTCTTCCTTCAGGATGAATGACTGGAGCATGGGGGCTCTCTGAGACGACTTACTTGCCTGGGCTTCTAAGACCCACTTGAGAAGGTGCTTAAGGTGGGGCACCTTCAGCGATTCGAGAGAGCGCCTGTGGCCTCTGTGGTCAGAGCAAGTTTGGTGTCACAAACTATTAGTTTCCCACATAAACCAGTCAGGTCAAGCCTCTGTCTCTCCCCTTTGCTATCCTTTTCGCCAACGCCGTCCTCCCGAGGGAATCCCTGGATCCAACCGGGGCTGGACCCCGGTAGTGAGGTGATCCCATTCAGTAACCTGAATATGACTATAATTTTTTAAGTAAAATTTCTCAGGGCCAACCAGCTAGAGTCTTGTAGTAGAGAAATTTAACAAGGTAACCCAGAACTAGACACAGGTAATTGGCCAAAAACCCAACAATTGAATTGATTTCTAAAACTAGCATGGAATCAGACCTATGATAGAAAAGTCTTTGATTTATATGCAAAGGTCTAAGGAGTCAAGAAAACATAAATGATGATACAAATCATGTCCAGCATCTTGGGCAAGCTGTCTACCTCTGATGTCGTTGCCTTCTCATCCTGGTGTAGTGTAGTTTCTCCTGCTTAAGCATCATTTTAAGGTGAGATCAGATCAGCTGTCTTCTCTGTAAACCAATCCAGTGTAGGGGCCTTTGGATGTGGGAATTAATCTAAGAATTAATTTCCCTTCAGTTTCATTGTGCATGAGCTAGTTAAGAGTACCTGGTAAAAAAAAAGTCCTTCCATCCAGGTTGGAGACAGACCCTTAAATTATGTCTTTTTCCAGTCCTGGTTGCAGGTCATGAGGCATCTGGTCTTCATCCAAAGATAGATTACTGAGATAAGCTTCAGAAACAAACTTAGGGTGTTCTTTAAGAATTCAATTAAATTGTACATTAATATCACATAACAGCCAAGAACTATCTAAGAGGTGAGTCTTACTAGATGCAGACCTCCATTAACAAACTGGGATTTAACATTGTTTGGAAATATCTTTTTCTCCCTAAAGTTACCCTCATTGTTATCAAATATAACCAAATGAAGGCTAGCTTGTTTGCAAAATAGGTCTGTTCTCACTAATTTTGGTCTGATGATTTTTATAACCATAATTGACTATAGACTTTTTATTTTGCTGAAACATTTATAGTCTCAGACTGAACTGTTAAAATAAAACACGGCTGGGAAACTCACACCAAAGACTTATCACAGATTTTGCCTAACAAATCTAGGTGAATTCTTCCCTTTTTTAAGGTCTCAAAAAATTCTTGAGATTTTTGTACCCGTGAGATAACTTTCCTAACTCATTTGGTAAACTTACTGGAAACCTAAGAATTTCCAATTTTTTGGAGGAGTCAGATAGAGAGAAAATATAATTGTTTTGTTTATAACATTTAATTTTACCAAAGTATTGTCCTAATTCGTTTGAGAGGAAGGTTTTCCCTACTCCCTGAAAACCCGTAATTTTTCAGAGAGAAACCGTAAAAGTTATAAACATATTCGCTTCTTCTTTCAGTCCTTTTGTTAACTTTTGTGAAGTCATCAGGTTTTCTATTCGAATACCAGGACATATCAGAATGTTAAGAACTCCATATAATTTCTAGGGTATCTTATTAGTAATTAGTACTTTTACCATACATTTTAACATGAGTTGATTTGATAATTTGATCATTTGATAATCTTTTTCATGTAATTTAACCAACCAAATAAACACAGTTTAATATCTCTCTTGGGATGTTTCAGGGGCCCTCTGAAGCACCCCAAAGTTAGCTAGAGGTCAAAAGAACTTCAAAAGAATTCGATTTAGGAAGTTTTATCAAAAAGATCAGTTAAAAGGGTTTAGAACATTTGGTCAGATTTAGTCAACGTCGATGGGTGCATCATTTAGCTTGTTGATATGTCACAATGGGTGTAAAAACCAAGGCTCAACGTCTAGTGAAAGTCAGCTCCGCCATCTTGGACCTAGTTGGCTCTAACCAGTTTTATTATGGCTGTGTCATTCCTAACAAAATCCATTTATCTAACTAGTTGTAACCCAATTTTAGATAATCTGATCGTAACTCTCTTTAGTATTTTTCACACCTTTTTCTTTCTTTTTTTTTTTATATACTGAAAACACACTTCCTACTTTCCTTTAGCAATCAAGAACTAACTTTTATATTAGCATTTTATAGATTTGTGAGCATAAATACCAGTGATAATTTCTAAAACCCTTGCTTTCTTAGAACATTTTAGGATGGCACCAAACATAGGTCAATTAGGTATTTAATACTGAATATTTCCCAGTTCTCATGAACCTGGAATTTATTGTTTAATTTAGAATTATTTGATTTGTAAGTGCTTACCTTTTTTAAGCCAGTTAAATAGACCTCATTTACAAATAACCTCAAAAATATTACCCAGACACAAAGACAAACCAAGACATATTTAGACATACACAGTGCAAGATCTAGCTTCATTTTCTAAGTTTAGTCATGAATTAGATATTACAATATAAAATTTACTAGTTTATAAAAAAAACAGTTGAAATAAATAAAAATTTTAAAGTCTTTTTCCCCTTTTCCCTCAGTCTCAGGAATTAGAGATGGTCTAGATACGTGTTCCTGAGAGCCCTCAAGGCACAGGGAAAGGCACTCAAGTTCTAACAAAATGGAGGCAGGTCTAAACCAAATGGTGGCCAGACAAAGCAAAATGGCCATCAAAAATCACAACACAGAACACAGAGTTAAAACACACACATATACCTGGCAGTCCTCATCAGACACTCCCTTAAATACAAGAATATAGTCTCTCAGAAAACCTCCTGTAGAGACATAGAACGTCAGATCAAAGATTTCAAAGGGAGGAAAGGAAGCCAGGTTGAAAGAAGAAGGTGGGGAGGCAGGAGAGGGGGCAAAAGGGGTGGCCTTACAGACGTCTCCTGCCACCAACAGACACCCAGGCGTTATGGGACGTTTCCCTCGGCTTCCAGAGAAGGGAGGACTGGAATTCGGCCCTACCAGAAATCAGACCAGACCAGAATCAGAATTCGAGTTCTCTGCCAAGAGGAGGTGATCAGTCTCCAATCCTCAGCTCAGGCTGAGGGCCCTTCAACCAGTATCCTGCATCCAGGACCCGGGGACTAGAAAAACAAGGAAGGATAGGAAGGGTAAAGGAGAGGAAAGAGAGAGGGAAGGGGAGAGAGGTCAATAAAGTCTCTTGTTCCTTACTGGTCGGGGCACTCTGGCCAGTTGTCCATGTCAGGAGAAGACCAGGGATAAAAGGGTCCCAGTTGCAGCCACTGGGTCTGGTCCATTGTCAGGCAAGCTGGCCCCTGAGTACCCCGAGTGGTCAGGATGTCAGTCTCAGCCAAGAAGAGTCCCCACCAGAGTTGCCATTTGTTGCAGGAAGGAGGACCCCTTCCAGGGCCCGAAACTGGGCTCTTGTCTAACACTCGGAAATGAATTGTCCGAGGAGACACATGTGCTGACAAAGCAAGAGATTTTATTGGGAAAGGGCACCTGGGTGGAGAGCAGTAGGGGAAGGGAACCCAGGAGGACTGCTCTGCCATGTGGCTCACAGTCTCAGGTTTTATGGTGATGGGATTCCGGATGGTCTTTAGCCAATCATTCTAATTCAGAGTCTTTCCTGGTGGCGCACGCATCGCTCAGCCAAGATGGATGCTAGCGAGAGAGATTCTGCAAAGTGGACGGACAAGTGGTGTCTCCTTTCGACCTTTCCCAAACTCTTCACGTTGGTGGTGGCTTATGAGTTCCGTATTCCTTATCAGGATCTCCTGCCATAAAACAACTCATGCACATGGTTACTATGGTGCCTGGCTAGGGTGGGCGGTTTCAGTCAGTGTGCTTCCCCTAAAAGAACCACTTCAAAAGGATAAACAGAGCAGGTTCTGTTTCCCTGTCTCCCCTCCCACAAGATGGCAGAGTTCAGGGCTGAGAGGACCCACTTTGGGCCCAGGCCCTCTCCTCTCCGGGAGAACAGTGGGTGCAGCCGCGCCACATCCCCAGGCTCCGGGCCGCTGCCTCAGAGACCGCCTCGCTGCTCAGCTCATGAGAGCACCAGGCCACAGACACACGTGGGGCCACAAAGCAGGAAGAGAAGAGACGGGACTCTGTGCAACCTGCTCGGCCTCAGGGGTTAGAGGAGCACGGGCTCCTCAGACTTCTCCCTCAGGGCAGGGGCTCAACGGGGTGGGGGCACAGCATCATCTCCCCAGACAGGAGGGCAGGGGAGCGTCATGTCACAGAGCAGGTATCAGAGGCTCCAGAATCTCTAACTGGGCTGGGGGCAAAATCCCACCATAAGTCCGAACGGAGGCGGCTGCTTCTCCCAGCAGAAAGACACCAAAGCAGAGCCACAAGAAACAGCGAGAACCAGGAGCCGTGACTCTGCCCAGGGCAGCAGAGAAACCCCAAGAACCGGGAACCGTGACTCTGCCCGGGGCACCAGAGAAACACCAAGAACCGGGAACCGTGGCTCTGCCCAAGGCAGCAGAGAAACTGCAGGAAAATGGGAGATACACGAGCTCCCTTATTATGGAAAATAATTGTCCCAAAGCAGCTCAGTGAACTGATCTTCCACAAGGTGCCCAGAGCACAGAAGGGGAAAGGACAGTCCCTTCAATAAACGATGCTGGAAGAGCCAGATGACAGCAGGCAGGAGGGTGAAGCTGGACCCTCAGCTCACACTATACATGAAATCATCTCAAAACGCAGCAGAGACTTAAACACAGGGCCTGAAACCATGAAAGAACAAGACGAGGACACAGGGGGAACGTCGTGACATGGGTGTGGACAAGGTTTCTTTGGATATGACACCAAAAGCACAGGCAGCAAAGACAGAACCAGACCACGGGGAGTCCAGTAAATAAAACCCACACAACAAAGGAAACAGTCACAGGAAAGGCAATGGGTGCAACGGGAGAAGATGTGTGCTGCTGGGGGCCGGCATGAGGACCTCCACCCATGGCAAAGGTCATGAGGAAGGAGGCTCGACATACACAAAGGCGGGATCGAGCCTCGGGAGTCCCCCTGGAAATTCTCGAGCATCTATCCCCTAACCGGAGCCTGCCTACTTTACTACTTTGTGCTCTCACCTACACCTCTGACTTTATGGGGGGCTGTCCCCCACCACCTCTTTTGGAGAAGGAGTTAACTTAGAGCTCCAGTTAATAATAATTCCTGGGCGTGATAGGAGTGTTTCAACCTACAAACTCCTCTGAAGGTTCTCTCTCCTGCCTGACAGGCTCGTCCGGCCACATGTGATTGCTCACAGCCTCCCAACCGTGAGAGGCACGAGATGCTTTAAACCTTCTAAAGACAGGTTCTTTAGAGAAGTTAGAAAAGTATTAGTATAGTATAGTGGGCTGATTAGAAATTGTATTGGTGAAGGATATTTCATTTGTTGAGCCAATGTTTGCTGCTAAGTCTCCACATCCCCTGCCCTTAATGAATATATAGAAGAAATAAGTATTAACCTTTGATATTAATCATGTTAGAACTTAGGCTAAGCAAATTCTTTCCTTACTTAAAACCCACTACACCCTCAGCCTATAGGAATATAACTTTATCTGGTACCTTCGGAAGGTGGCGTCTGTTTCAAAAATAATCACCCGTGGAGAAATAAGTGTTCTGGTTGACTGACCGCTGTCACAAGGAGAGGGTCATAAATTGTCAGCAGGCCCCCCTGGCCAGAAGATGAGGTAATACCCCTAAGACCTCTGTATACATTTGTATGAAGCACCTGACATTGATCCCCGCGTGACTTTTGTATAACATCTCAGTGTATAAAAACAGACCCTGGAAAATAAAGAATGGGATCAGTTCCTCGAAATACTGGTCTCCCCATGTCGCTCTCTCTCTCAAACTCTGGCTGAGTTTCCATCTGGAGCACGGAGCCCGCCATGCTTACTAATTATGCCTGGGCTTCTAAGATATGACCAGGGAGGCCTCAGTGTCTCCTCTCCTTCAGGAGAACGGAAGGATGCCTGTGGCCTACATAAGTGGTGCAAGCTTCTTGTCTTGAAGTTTTATTGGTTTCCCGTGTAAACCAAGCTACTCAGCCTCTTTTCTCAACTGAATTTTCCAGCTGAGCTATCCTCATTCTGTTACTCTTTATATCTCTAATTAATATTTAATTAAAGCCAGTGTATCCAGTGAACTAGCCAAAGCCGTCTCCCCTTCGAATACCCTGGATCAGCCGGGGCTGGACCTCAGCAGTGTGCAAACCACACATCTGATAAGGAGCTACTTCTCAAATATACAAGGAGCTCACACAACTCAACGCAAAGTAACACCAACCCGGTATTTAAATGGTCACAGGACCTGAACAGATATCTCTCAAAAGACGACATCCAAATGACCAAACAGACATGGAAAGGTGCTCAGCATCCATCAGTCCTCAGAGGATCACACGCCAGAGCCAGTGAGATGTCATTGCACGTTTTACAGACACTCGACTTCTAGGAAAAAGACAGGTGCTGCCAAAATGCGGACAGAAGAGAACCTTGTGCATGGTGGTTGGGAAGGCAATCGGTGCAGCCATTGTGGAAAACAGTGTGGAGTTTCCTTAAGAAACTAAAAACAGAACTACCACATGACCCAGCAATTCCACTCCAGGGTATGTATCCAAAGAAGAAGCTGGGACCTCACACACGTATGTGCACTCTTGTGTTCTGCAGCGTTGTTCCCAGTAGCAGGATGTGGCCACAACCTGGATGTCTGTCGATAGATAAATGCACAAAGGAAATGCCAGACACACACACACAATGGAGTCTCACTCAGCCTTTAAAAAAAGGGAATCCCTCCTTTTGAGACAAGATGGGTGAAGCTGGAGGACATTATGCTGAGTAAAGTAAGCCAGACACAGACAGGCAAATGCAGCAGGAGCTCACTGACCTGTGGAATCTAAAACAGACTCGGAGAAATGGAGGAGAACATAGTCCCCAGTAGCTGGGAGCGGGGATAACGGGGAGGTGCTGGTCACGGGGAACAAAGTTTCAGGGATGCCGATGACTAAGTTCTGGAGACCTGATGTGCACTGATGTGACTAGAGCTGACCGAACTCTACTGTAGACTCAATCCTGCTCAGAGGGTAGCCCGGAAGTGTCCTCACCAGACCCGCAGACCAAGGTGAACTACAGGAGCTGATGGACACGCTAATTATAATTGGCATGACTGTGGTACTTATTTCACAGCATAGACAAAAGTCAGAACATCAAGCTGTGCATGTGGAACAGATACAATTTTTGTCGATTCAGTTCAGTTCAGTTCAGTCACTCAGTCGTGTCTGACTCTTTGCGACGCCATGGATCACAGCACGCCAGACCTTCCTGTCCATCAGCACTCCCGGAGTTTACCCAAACTCATGTCCATTGAGTCCATGATGCCATCCAACCATCTCATCCTCTGTAGTCCCCTTCTCCTGCCCTCAATCTTTCCCAGCATCAGGGTCTTTTCAAATGAGTCAGTCTTCACATCAGGTGGCCAAAGTATTGGAGTTTCAGCTTCAGCATCAGTCCTTCCAATGAACACTCACGACTGATCTCCTTTAGGATGGACTGGTTGGATCACCTTCCAGTCCAGGGGACTCTCCAGAGTCTTCTCCAACACCACAGTTCAAAAGCATCAATTCTTTGGCTCTCAGCTTTCTTTATAGGCCAACTCTCACATCCATACATGACTACTGGAAAAACCATAGCCTTGACTAGACGGACCTTTGTTGGCAAAGTAATGTCTCTGCTTTTGAATATGCTATCTAGGTTGGCCATAACTTTCCTTCCAAGGAGTAAGCGTCTTTTAATATCATGGTTGCAATCACCATCTGCAGTGATTTTGGAGCCCAGAAAATAAAGTCTGACACTGTTTCCACTGTTTCCCCATCTATTCCCCATGAAATGATGGGACCAGATGCCATGATCTTAGTTTTCTGAAATTTGAGCTTTAAGCCAACTTTTTCACTCTCCTCTTTCACTTTCATCAAGAGGTTTTTTAGTTCCTCTTCACTTTCTGCCATAAAGGTGGTGTCGTCTGCATATCTGAGATTATTGATATTTCTCCCAGCAATCAGGATTCCAGCTTGTGTTTCATCCAGTCAAGCGTTTCTCATGATGTACTCTGCATATAAGCTAAATAAGCAGGAGGACAATATACAGCCTTGACATACTCCTTTTCCTATTTGGAACCAGTCTGTTGTTCCATGTCCAGTTCTAATTGTTGCTTCCCACCTGCATACCTGTTTCTCAAGAGACAGGTCAGATGATCTGGTATTCCCATCTCTTTCAGAATTTTCCACAGTTTATTGTGATCCACACAGTCAAAGGCTTTGGCATAGTCAATAAAGCAGAAATAGATGTTTTTCTGAAACTCTCTTGCTTTTTTGATGATCCAGCAGATGTTGGCAATTTGATCTCTGGTTCCTCTGCCTTTTCTAAAACCAGCTTGAACATCAGAAAGTTCACGGTTCACGTATTGCTGAAGCCTGGCTTGGAGAATTTGGAGCATTACTTTGCTAGCGTGTGAGATGAGTGCAATTGTGCAGGAGTTTGAGCATTCTTTGGCATTGCCTTTCTTTGGGATTGGAATGATAACTGACCATTTCCAGTCCTGTGGCCACTGCTGAATTCTAGATATTTGCTGGCATATTGAGTGCAGCACTTTCACAGCATCAACTTTCAGGATTTGAAATAGCTCAACTGGAATTCCATCACCTCCACTAGCTTTGTTCAAAGTGATGCTTCCTAAGGCCCACTTGACTTCACATTCCAGGATGTCTGGCTCTAGGTGAGTGATCACACCATCGTGAATATCTGGGTCATGAAGATCTGTTTTGTACAGTTCTGTGTATTCTTGCCACCTCTTAATATCTTCTGCTTCTGTTAGGTCCATACCATTTCTGTCCTTTAATGTGCCCATCTTTGCATGAAATGTTCCCTTGGTATCTCTAATTTTCTTGAAGAAATCTCTAGTCTTTCCCATTCTGTTCTTTTCCTCTATTTGTTTGCATTGATTGCTGAGGAAGGCTTTTTTATCTCTGCTTGCTTTTTTTGGAACTCTGCATTCAGATGGGAATATCTTTCCTTTTCTCCTTTGCTTTTCACTTTTCTTCTTTTCACAGCTATTTGTAAGGCCTCCCCAGACATCCATTTTTTGCATTTCTTTTCCATGGGGATGGTCTTCATCCCTGCTCCTGTACAAAGTCACAAACCTCCGTCCAGAGTTCATCAGGCACTCTGTCTATCAGATCTAGTCCCTTAAATCTATTTCTCACTTCCACTGTATAATCATAAGGTGTTGGGGGCCGGCGTGAGGCACTCCGCCCATGACAAAGGTCATGAGGAAGGAGGCTAGACATATGCAAAGGCAGGATCGAGCCTCAGGAGTCCCCCTGGAAATTCTTGAGCATCTACCCCCATAACCAGAGCCTGCCTACTTTACTACTTTGTGCTCACCTACACCTCTGACTTTAGGGGGGGCTGTCCCCCACCACCTCTTTCGGAGAAGGAGTTAACCTAGAGCTCCAGATAATAAAAACTCCTGGGCGTGACAAGAGTGTTTTAACCTACAACCTTCTCTGAAGGTTCTCTAGCCTGCCTGACAGGCTTGTCCGGCCACATGTGATTGCTCACAGCCTCCCAACCGTGAGAGGCACGAGATGCTTTAAACCTTCTAAAAACAGGTTCCTTAGAAAAGTTAGAAAACTATTAGTATAAGTATAATGGGCTGATTAGAAATTGTACTGGTGAACGGTTTTTCATTTGTTGAGCCAATGTTTGTTGCTAAGTCTCCATATCCCCTGCCCTTACACACATTAATGAATATATAGAAGAAATAAGTATTAACCTTTGATATTAATCACGTTAGACCTTAGGCTAAGTAAATTCTTTCCTTAACTAAAACCCACTACACCCTCACCCTATAGGAATGTAACTTTATTTGGGTCGTGTCTGTTTTAAGAATAATCACCCCTGGAGAAATAAGTGTTCTGGTTGACTGACCACTGTCACAAGGAGAGGGTCATAAATTGTCAGCAGGCCCCCTGGCCAGAAGATGATGTAACACGCCTAAGACCTCTGTATACATTTGTATGAAGCACCTGACTTTGATAAAAGTCAGGACTGCTGACCCCACTTGACTTTGACATAACATCTCAGTGTATAAAAGTAGACCATGAAAAATAAAGAATTGGGATCAGTTTCTCGAAATACTGGTCTCCCAATGTCGCTCTCTCTCTCACTCTGGCTGAGTCTCCATCTGGAGCGCAGAACCCGCCATGCTTACTAATTATGCCCGGGCTTCTAAGATCCGACCGGGGAGGCCTCAGTGTCTCCTCTCCTTCAGGAGAACGGAAGGACGCCTGCGGCCTACGTAAGTGGTGCAAACTTCTTGTCTTGAAGTTTTATTGGTCTCCCACGTAAACCAAGCTACTCAGCCTCTTTTCTCTACTGAATTTTCCTACTGAGCTATCCTCATTCTATTACTCTTTACATCTCTAATTAATATCTAATTGAAGCTATTGTATCCTGATCCTCGCCGACGCCGTCCCTGCTTCGAATACCCTGGATCAGCCGGGGCTGGACCCCGGCAATAAGGGATTTGATTTAGGTCATACCTGAATGGTCTAGTGGTTTTCCCTACTTTCTTCAATTTCAGTCTGAATTTGGCAATAAGGAGTTCATGATCTGAGCCACAGTCAGCTCCACGTCTTGTTTGTGCTGACTGTATAGAGCTTCTCCATCTTTGGCTGCAAAGAATATAATCAATCTGATTTCAGTCTTGACAATCTGGTGATATCCATGTGTAGAGTCTTCTCTTGTGTTGTTAGAAGAGGGTGTTTGCTATGACCAGTGCGTTCTCTTGGCAAAACTCTATTAGCCTTTGCCCTGATTCATTCTCTACTCCAACGCCAAATTTGCCTGTGACTGCAGGTGTTTCTTGACTTCCTACTTCTGCATTCCAGTCCCATATAATGAAAAGGACATATTTTGGGGGGGTGTTAGTTCTCAAAGGTCTTGTAAGTCTTCATAGAATCGTTCAGCTTCTTCAGCATTACTGTTTGGGGCATAGGCTTGGCTTACCGTGATACTGAATGGTTTGCCTTGGAAACGAACAGAGATTATTCTGTCATTTTTGAGATTGCATCCAAGTACTGCATTTCGGACTCTCTTGTTGACCATGAGGGCTACTCCATTTCTTCTAAGGGATTCCTGCCCACAGTAGTCGATATAATGGTCATCTGAGTTAAATTCACCCATTCCAGTCCATCTTAGTTCGCTGATTCCTAGAATGTCGATGTTCACTCTTGCCATCTCCTGTTTGACCACTTCCAATTTGCCTTGATTCATAGACCTGACATTCCAGGTTCCTATGCAATATTGCTCTTTACAGCATCAATTTTCTCAATTATACCTCCGTCAAGCTGAAAAGGTTTTCTTTCATTTAATTACAGCAGGCACGTTTGGAGTTATTCCATTTCTCATTTTAGGCACTTGCTCTCATGCTTAAAATACGTATTTACATTTTTATTTCTGAACACGTATGCATTCTCCTCCTCCTTTAGAAAAGACAAAGTACTAACGGTACTTCACCTGAACTCTGGGTACTCATATACACGTGTGTGGGCATGTGCACGTCTCTCTCCATGCACATGTGTGGGTGTGTTTGTGCATGCAAGTGTGTGTCTGCGTACTTTTCCAAAGCTCATTTTCGGCCATGCGTTCCTCTCTGTTGCATCTCACTGTCTCTCTGCCATCTCTCAGTATTCCTTTCTGTGTGAAAACCATCAATATCCAAGAACTTGCACCTCTGGAAATGCCTTCTCTCACCCTCATTCTCTTTTTATCAAGTTGCTTGAGAACACATCCTATTTGGAATCCAGCGTGTAACTCAAGTACTAGGAGAGGAAAACGCTTGTCAAGGTTAAGGGCCCAATGCCCCCAGAGCCCACCTCTTCTCTGAGGACCTGGCGGTTTGAGGCTAAGGCACGGCCCACAGCGGGAGGCGGTGCCGAACCTTCTGGAAGCTGGGGCTGTGCTCTGCATGAAGCCCTCACTTCTGCCCCTTGCAAGTGCTCCGACTCAGGGGGAACTCTTCCTGGTTAATGCCTGACAGCATGGCTCCAGTATCCTTTAGCGCCCCCTTTTGGTAGGGGGCAGTCTGCTCCCTGTGGGCTGGTCATTCGCTTGATAATCTGCGTTTTCCACTGGAAGTAATTTCAGGACATTTTCAGGGCCTCAGTCCAGTCTGCCTTTTTTTACTTGAATTTTACTTAAAATAGAATTAACTGTTTCAAATTGTATAATTCAGTACCAAATACTTTTTAAATTTAACCTTCAGTTTCTCAGTTTATTATGAAAGGTCAAGATACGAATGTTACTTTTTTTTTTACCATGTAATTAATTAACCTATTTGTTGTATATAACCTATTTGTTGTAATTAATTAACCTATTTGTTGATGTCGCTCTGGCACACAGGCTCTCCGTTGCAGGGTGTGGGGTCTTTAGCTCAAGTATGCCGTGTCTGGATCCCTGGCCAGTGATCCCGCTGGGGCCCCTAAGTAAGGAGCGCCGAGTCTCAGTCAGGAGCCCAGCAGGGCGGCCCTCGGGTGTCACGTGCACAGCATGAGTCCCAGCCCTTCGCAGGTCGGTTCTCCTCAGTAAAGGAGGCTCCGTTGTTTGCTTCCTCAGCCGTTGCCGTCTGTCGTGAGTGTCTTCCCGTCTGACACTTACGACAGATACCACACTGGCCCTCAGCACAGGCCCGCCTCTCCTGAATTTCCCTGTCTGCTCTCTATGCTGCACTCTGGACCATTTCCTCAATGCTATGCTCCGACTTCATACGTGGCCGCTCAGCTGTCTTTTTGACTGCATGACTTTTTAACGTGTTCAATCTACTGTATTGTTCACGTTGAAAATTTTCACCTCTTTTCAGTGACCACCTGTTCTACAAAATAATTCACATGCTTGCCTCCCTTTATGTTTCTGTGACGACGGTTCCCTCTGTGTGTCCACATGGGTGGAAACTTTCCTCCGACCCCGAGATGATCCCCACTGCCGGGGCCACATGGCCTACCTCTCCTGCTTTGCTGTGCTTCCCCTCCATTTGGTGAACTTTCTTTCTGCCCTTGTCTGTGGCTTCGTGTTTCAGAAACACTCTCCAAGCACGTCTCAGAGTTAGGAGCAGAGGAGGCTCTGGGTGGGTACCACACTCACCCTCTATGTGCAGTCTCAGCCTGCAGCCCTTCACATCCACCCTCTCCTGCCATCACCTCGTCTGGAAATTGACCATGACGATGGCAGCAAGAGCCCGCAGCCCCTCTGAGGGCTGGGGTCGGACAACATGCAAAGGAGGAACCTCAGGTGCCGAGAAAGGGCACCGCCGCCCCAGGTACATGAGCAGCGGGCACACGTTTACAGGAGTATCTGTTCTCCATCAGAGTGAGAGCTCTGACCCAAATCAATACCCCCTAAAGCTTGCAGGTGATGACAAGATCGGGAGGAGACTGTGCCCAAGGACCCCGAGGCCCCGAGGAGGCAGGAAGTACCCAGGGGCTTGTTCCCAGGAAGGTGGGCTGGACGGTGATTCGATAAAGAGAGACACCCCTGAAGGGGGTTGTGACGGGGAAAACCCACACTCCGGGGCAGGGGAGGAGTCAGTTTCTATCCTTACTCCCTGAGCATCTCCTTTGGGTTCTCGGCCACATGGACTCCGCTCAGCCCAGGGAGACGCTGACTGTGTGTCCCTCATAAAGAGCAGACTTGTGGACTCAGAGGGGAGGGAGAGTTGGGACGAATGGAGAGAGTAGCATGGAAACGTGCACACCAGCACGTGTAAAACAGACCACGGGGGAGTGTGCCATGTGACTCACAGAGCTCACACAGGGGCTTTGTGACAACCTAGAGGGGAGAGAGGTTGTAGAGGGAGGGCATGTTCACATAAGGCCGATCCATGCTGATGTATGGCAGAAACCAGCACCATATTGTAAAGTAACGGTCCTCCAATTAAAAAAAAAAAAAAAAGTGTCTCTGGGGATCTGAGTCCTGCGGGCAGCAGGGGCTGGCATCCTCTCCGAAGCATCTCCAGGGCCTGGTGACCCCATCCACAGTGAGAACCCCACAGGGATTGCTATCGGTGGGCAGAGGAGGAAGCAGACCCCGAGGTGAGGCTTGCAGAGGGAAGGCCATGTCCTGGATGCCCTCTATTGGAAGGGGCATCTCAGAAATACACTGGGACTGTAATGGGGATGACGCCAGGCTTTCAAAAAGAGGCTGTTCCCCTTCCTGTGGGAACGCTGAAGTGACAGCCGCGTGACAGGAAGCCCCAGCCTTGCAGAGGACACACCCTGTGGTCTGTCTGTCCGGAGGACACCCAGGTCTCCTCCATCCTCACAGCCTGGACCGCAGGGAGGAGATACCATGGCCTCCACGCTCCTCGCCCTGCTCTGCCTTGGTGAGATGAGGAGGGGAAGGGGGAGCCCTGGTCTGGAGGGACCCCCAGCCAGCCTGCTCTGTCAGGGGACCCCAGGGCCCAGGAGGCTCCCGGGGTGGAGAGGTGCTGCTCAGAGCTGAGGGCACACCTCTCACAGGGCGCTCTCTTCCAGGGCTGAGTGTGGGGCTGAGGACCCAGGTGCAGGCCGGTGAGTCTCTCCCAGGGCCCAGCTCCCTCCTTTCATGAGGACAAGGTCACCTCCAGGCTGCGGGCAAGGGGAGGGCAGCTCAGGGCTCACGGAGGGGGAGTCTGGGAGGTCTGGGCTGAGAGCTGGGGCCTGGCGGGGGCGCCTGGTGAGCCCACATTTGATTTCCTTCCAGGGACCCTCCCCAAACCCACCATCTGGGTTGAGCCGGCTCTGTGGTTCCCTCGGGGAGCCCCGTGACCATCTGGTGTCAGGGGACCCTGGAGGCCCAGGTATTCCATCTGGATAAAGAGGGCACCTCAGTCCCCTGGGACAGACAGAAACCCCCGGGGCCCAGGGACAAGGCCCAGCTGGCCATCCCACAGATGACGGAGCAGCACGCAGGGAGCTATCAGTGCTACTACAGCACCCCCACTGGCTGGTCAGAGGGCAGTGACCGCCTGGAGCTGGTGGTGACAGGTGAGGGACTCTCGGGGGCTACGGGCTCTGCCCTCAGGAGGGGGTCTGCTCTCAGGGGGTGTCCCTCTCACAGCCCAGCCCTGGGCGGGGGGGGGGGGAAGGGGGAACCCCACAGATCCAGCTGCCTCCTTCTCTCCTAGGATCCTACAGCAAACCCAGCCTCTCAGCCCTGCCGAGCCCTGTGGTGACCTTGGGAGGGAGCGTGACCCTCCAGTGTGGCTCCCATCAGGGATTTAACAGATTCCTTCTGACCAAGGAAGGAGAAGATGAGTCCTCTCGGACCCTGGATGGACAGCGAGCCCCCAACTGGCAGACCCAGGCCCTGTTCTCCGTGGGCCCTGTGACCCCCGGGCACAGGTGGATGTTCAGATGCTACGGCTTTTACAGGGACACCCCCCAGGTGTGGTCGGCCCCCAGCGACCCCCTGGAGCTCCTGGTCTCAGGTGAGGAATCCCATCCTGACCCCATACATTTGTGCAGACAAGACAACTTACCGGGGTCTCTGCTCCCAGGGGAGCCCCTGTGAGAGGGTGGGGAGAGGAGCGTGGGGCTCACAGGACAGACACACAGACTGAGACACGGCGAGGCCTGGGGCCGGGCCGGGAGAGGGGGGTTCATGGGGAAGCGGTCCCTACAACCGACGCGTGTCTCTCCCCAGGGCTGTCTGGGAAGCCCTCCCTCCTGACCTCGCAGGGCCCTGTCATCACCTCTGGACAGAACCTGACCCTCCAGTGCCGCTCTGATGTCAGCTACGCCAGATTTGCTCTGTTCAAGGAGGGGGGACAGGACCTCCCCCAGCGCCCTGCCCGGAGGCCCCAGGAGGGGCTCTCTCAGGCCGACTTCCCCCTGGGCCCCGTGAGCACCGTCCAAGGGGGCCGATACAGATGCTACGGTGGACACGGCCTCTCCTCCGAGTGGTCGGCGCCCAGTGAGACCCTGGAGCTGCTGGTGGCAGGAGAGGAGCCAGCGGGTCAGTCGGGGACCAGACTCTGCACAGGCCCCACGGGGGAGCCCCAGGGGTGATGCTGGGACCAGGGGGAGGGGTCCCGGGGAGGGACAGAGAGACGGGGTCGGGGAGGGGAGAGACTCTGAGAAACAGAGACTGTGCTGAGGGGCCAGAGAGGCCCACAGAGTCTCGCTCAGAATCTGGGCCGGCGGCCGCACCCCCTTCCTCTCTGCAGGACGGCTCAGAGACAGACCCTCCCTCTCGGTGCGGCCAGGCCCCACGGTGGCCCCCGGGGAGAATGTGACCCTGCTGTGTCAGTCAGGAGAGAGGACGGACACTTTCCTTCTGTTCAAGGAGGGGACAGCCCATCGCCCCCTGCGTCTGCACTCCCAGGACCAAGCCGGGCGGTACCAGGCCGAGTTCTCCTTGAGCCCTGTGACCTCAGCCCACGGGGGCACCTACAGGTGCTACGGCTCACTCAGCACAGACCCCTACCTGCTGTCACAGCCCAGTGAGCCCCTGGTGCTCGTGGTCTCAGGTGAGGCCCAGTCTGTCCGTCTCACTCAGCAGCTCGGGGCTCTGCCCTGGGAGCGCAGGACGGTGGTGGAGGAGGGGGCGCTGAGGGAGGGGCCCCCTGAGGGAGGGGCCTCGTAGCCCGCACCCCGCCCCTTTCTCCCGCACTGGGGTCCCGGAGGGGCAGGTGGGCAGTGCCAGGGTCTTCGGGAGGCCACAGGGCCGTGCAGGGCAGAGGGGAGTGAGATGGGGACCCCGGGTGAGCCCAGGGCACCTCTTCCTGGGCTCAACCTCCCAAGGTCCCATTCTCCCAGCCACAGACGCAGATTTGAAGCTATGGACTGTCCGGGCTCTATGCTCAGGGGAGACAGCCCAGCCCAGGGCGGTGTGGGAGCTGGAGGATCTAATACCCCCTCAGATCATCAACACAGACTGCAGGGGCTCTGGGCTGCCGGGTGAACGGCTAGGGGTCGGGGGGCCAAGGCTGGGGGAGCAGGGCTGTGGAGGGGGAGGCGGCCCCACCCCCACCCTTTTCCTGACCCCCAGCGGCCACCAGGCATCCATTCCATCAGCTCCACCCCTCAGTGGAGTCAGAAACTGCAGAAAGGGAGCAGGCTCTTGGGAAGGTGGTGGCGGGTCTGGGGAGGAGCAGGGCTGAGTTAGGCCCCGGTTCAGGCGTCTCTGGAGACACTGATGTGGACTCCCTCACCGTCACCACACCCCCGTGCGGGCCTCAGCTTCTCCCAGTGTAAAAGGAGAGACCCGTGCCCCAGATCTTAGATTTCCTCAGTTCTGACCTGGGTGTGACCCTGCATCGGACAAGGAGCACAGGGAGCCCCCGAGGAGGTGACTGTGGGGGGCCTGTTCCCTCTACTGCAGCGTGTGGGGAGGGAGGGGAGGACACAGAGGCCCCTCCGTGCAGCCTGCCCCTCCCCCCGCCCCCGCTGCGGTGGGGGAGGGGAGGGGACAAGGGAGGACCCTCAGCTCCAGGTGAGACCCTCGGACAGCCCCCTGCAGGTGAGGGCCCCCCAGAGCAGGAAGCTAGTGTCCTCCTGGGGGCCAGCTCAGGAGGAGCTCAGGGTGCCCACGGCCCTGGTTCCAGTCCCGGCTCTGCCACCTCCAGGCTGGGTCACCAGGGCCCCTGAGTGATCTCCCTCTCTGTGCCTCAGTTTCCTCGTCTGTAAAACGGGTGGGATGGGCTGAATGTGGATGCATAGACCCCAGCACGAGTCTGCACACAGCAGGTGCCCAGCTAAACGGCACCCCTGGCTCACTCAGGCGTCTCTGGTGCCCCAGGCCTCACGTGGTACCTGAGTGCCCTCATCGGGGTCTTGGTGACCTTCGTCCTGCTGCTCCTCGTCCTCCTCTTTCTCTTCCTCCAACACCGGGGTCAGGACAGATGCAGGAAGTCACGTGAGTAGGGAACGGGGTGACTCGGACCCCTGGAGGCCTTAGGGCATCAGACAGAGGGAAACCAAGGACATGGGAACAGTCAGTTTAAAAAATGTTTTCCCACCATATGGAGGTTCCTTAAAAACGAAAAGCAGAATTATCATGTGATCCAGCAAATCCACTGCTGGGTATATGTTTGAACAAAATGAAAACACTAATTTAAAAAGATACAAACATTCCAATATTCATGTAGCCAATTTACAATAGCCAAGATATGTCAGCAACCCAACTGTCCAGCACAGATGAATGAACAGAGAAAATGTGGTGTGTGTGTGTGTGTGTGTGTATATGCCCACATATACATAGAATGGAATATTACTCAGCCATAGAAAAGAAGGAAACTCTGCCATTTGCAACAGCACACATGAACCTAGAGAGTATTACGCTTACTGAAATAACTCGGAGGAACATAAACGCTTTATGATAGCATTGGTACATACTGAATCTGGAAAATAATACAAAGGAACATATATGAAAAACAGAAACAGAGTCCTTGATACAGAAAAATAACTAATGGTTACCGGGGGGTCGGGCAGATGAGGAGTGTGGACTAGAGACACAGACTACTGTGTATGAAATAAGCAAGAAGGATATACTGGATAGCACAGGGAATGTAGCAATTATTTCGTAATAACTTTAAATGGAGTATAACCTATAAAAACATTGAATCATATGTTGTATGCCTGAAACTAATATATTACAAATCAACGATATTTCATTTAAAAATTTTTCCAGAATCTCAAATCTGAAAATCTAGTGGAAAAAAACACCCACGGTCAGCCCACGTGCACTCATTTAAGCCATTCCCCTCCTTCTCAATGTCACGAACTGACACACGCACCACGAGCCCAGGCTGCCTTCTCTCCTCCTGAATCCCACGTGGAGGGCGGGGGCACCATGTCCCCGGGGCCGAGCCTCTGTCCCGAGACCCAGCCCAGGCTGAGGCTGATTTCCAACCTCCGACAGGGGCGGCAGACCCAGGGCCTGAGGACAGGGGCCCGCAGAGCAGGTAACTCCCGCCCCAACACCCCCAGAGCCCCCACCCACAGCACCCCACCTTCTCCCCCTGACACAGTGTCTCCTCCTCAGCTCCAGCCCAGCCACAGGCGCCCAGGACCAGGCCATCTGTGAGCAGGAGAGGCGGCGGCCCACGGGAGGGCACAGAGACTTCTGGAGGCAGTGGGGGGGATGCTCAGAAGGATGGGGGACCGGGGCTGGGGACTGAAACCCCACACAGCACTTTCGGGTGCAGGGTGGGGGGGGCACAGAGACCTCTGGAGGCCGTGGGGGGATGCTCAGAAGGGTGGGAGACTACACAGCACCCCCCCCCAGGGTGCAGGGCGGGGGCTCCAGCCCTGAGGCTCTCTGAACCCTACCTAGCGGTGCCCTCTGCTCTGCTGCAGATGCTGCCGTGAGCGACACACACTCTGAGGTGGGGCTGCAGCTGGACCATCGGGTGAGACCCTTGCTCCCGTCTGGCCACCACAGACCTCCTGTTGCCAAACTCAGCCCAGCGCACGTGTTGCTGTGCTCACACCCCAGCTCCAGCCACGCCCACCCCACCCCTCCTTCCCGGCTCCCTGGGTCCTGCTGTGACCCCACCCTCCCCTTGCCCTGTGACCTCACGGCCCCTCCTTCAGGGCGCCATGTCCTCTGGCTGACCTTATGGTGTAGGGGTGCAGCCCCAGGTCTCATGAGGATGCGTGCATCAGTGGATGGCCCACACGGCCCAGGCCCCCCTCCTTCACCCCCAGCAAAGGGCGCGGGAGAGCGGGCGCCACCCCCCAGGCCCTGCAGGTACGGCAGGCGCTCAGCTCGTGGTGAGAGGGGCCCCACGCCAACAAGCTGGCGGAGTCCCAGAATGCAAGGTGCTGATGAGGAAAGTAAATCAAGAGACGGCACTGGGCGCTTGGGGCGGGCAGACTCGGGAGGAAGGTCCTGAGGCAGGAGGGACGCGCTTTAGCAGGAAGACGGCTGTGTGCCAGGCCAGATGAGCAAGAGGTCCGGGCTCAGACAGAAACCAGGGCTGCACAAAGCTCCCAGAGGCTCCTGGGCATCAGGAGGCCCCTGGAGTTTCCACCAGGAGAGAGAGCTGACCTGACCCGAGGGCGGCGGACCCAGGAGGCACCTGTCCTGCCTCACTGCCTCCCTCCAGCACAACAGGCGGGAGGCAGGCCCCCAGGAGGGGACGGGCGCCCTGTGAGCCCCCGAGATCACTAAGGCGGGAGGCACCCCCTGTCCTCCCGGTCGGGGGGATTCCGGGAAGGATGGACAGATGCACAGCAGATGGGTGCCTCCTCTCCAGGCCCCCAGGCACCCCATCTCACACACCTTCCCCCCCGCAGGCTGCCACATCTGAAGCCCCCCAGGACGTGACCTACGCCCAGCTGAACCACTCGATCGTCAGAAGGGGGACGGCCGCACCCCCGGCTCCCCCGTCAGGGGAGCCCCCAGCAGAGCCCAGTGAGTACGCTGCTCTCGCCGTTCGCTAGCCCAGGAAGGACCCGACCCCAGGCTCCCGGGACAGATCTCAGACCCCAGGAGGCACGTGAGCTGCCAGCAATGGACACCACCTAACCACAAGCAGCAGTCCCTGGGCTCCTAACAGACCACCAGGAGCCCCGGGGACCCTTTCCACTCAACTGGTTCTACCCTCAGAAACAGCATCCTGGACCCCCGGTGGCCCAGTGGTTAAGAGTCTGCCAGCCAATGCAGGGACATGGGTCTGATCCACTTGCTGCCGGACAGCTGAGCCTAGGGGCGCTGCAGCTGCCGAAGCCCTGGTGCCCAGAGCTCTGGTGTTCCTCGAGAGAAGCCCGAGTGTGAGCAGTCCGTGCACAGCCAGGCAGCAGCCTCCACTCGCTGCAATCAGAGAGGGCCCACACGAAGCAGGGAAGACCCAGCACAGCCACAAATAAACAGATTACTAAAACACTGAAAGGCATGTTTCAGTTTCCTTAAAAAAGATAATTAATATCCTCATTTTATAAAGAAGACAACAGACTCTCAATTATCAGTGATTTTGAAAAAGGTCAGCACATTACTCCAAACGAAGGGAGGAACAGGGAAACAACAATGACAGGGGTAGCTACCACTGAGGACAAACAAGGAGAGGAAAATCAGAAAAGCCAGAAAGCTTCGTCCCTGAGGGCGTGGACCACACTCACACATGCTAGGCACAAGGACCAAGTCAGAAAGAGAGAAGGTGTTGCTTTACCGCCATCAGGACACGACGGCAGGTCCTTCAGACTTTAGAATGGTAAAAGCTTCATCGAAGGACAGTTTTATGCTATTGTAGTAGAAAATGTAGATGACACAGACCAAAAGCCTCAAAAATAAAATTTATCAAAATTATGGACATAAGGATAAACAGAAAATCTGAATTGTCCTATATGTTAAAGTGAACTCTGAGTCCAGAGAGTTTCACAGGTGAATGCATCTGAACACGTGGGCACTCATGAAACACACACTCGTACACACACCTACCGAGCTTACACAGCTTATGCAGAGAGGGGAGAAGGAAGGAAGGGCACACTCCACAAAACATTTCACTGCACCAGAGAAACCTGAGACCAAACGGTGACACGGAAACTACAAAATGGGAAAATCTCAGGAAGCTCTTTTTCCCTGGTTTGTTTTCCTAAACAAACATTCACAAAGAGGATTCATCAGTAAATAAAATGGACCACATATCACGCACATGCACCTATTTTTTTCAAGAATGTGTGGTTGGTTTCATCCACAAAAATCCATCAATACAATTCAAATATTAAAAGAAGAAATTTTAAAACATCATGATAACAGATGAAAAGTTTTCTGATAAAATACACCACCAATTTATAATGAAAAAGTCGTAAGTAGAAGGGAATTTCCTATCATTTATCAAAGCATCTTTTAAAACCTGCACTAGAAATCTATTTTTTATGTTTGTTTATTTATTCATTGTTGCTGTGTGGGCTTTTCTCCAGTTGCAGCGATTTGATCTCTGGTTTCTCTGCCTTTTCTAAAACCAGCTTGAACATCTGGAAGTTCACAGTTCATGTACTTTGAAGCCTGGCTTGGAGAATTTGGAGCACTACTTTACTAGCGTGTGAGATGAGTGCAATTGTGCGGGAGTTTGAGCATTCTTTGGCATTGCCTTTCTTTGGGATTGGAATGAAAACTGACCTTTTCCAGTCCTGTGGCCACTGCTGAGTTTTCCAACTTTGCTGGCATATCGAGTGCAGCACTTTCACAGCATCATCTTTCATCTTTCAGAATTTGAAATAGCTCAACTGGAATTCCATCATCTCCACTAGCTTTATTCAAAGTGATGCTTCCTAAGGCCCACTTGACTTCACATTCCAGGATGTGTGGCTCTAGGTGAGTGATCACACCATTGTGATTATCTGGGTCATGAAGATCTGTTTTGTACAGTTCTTCTGTGTATTCTTGCCACCTCTTAATATCTTCTGCTTCTGTTAGGTCCATACCATTTCTGTCCTTTATCGTGCCCATCTTTGCATGAAGTGTTCCCTTGGTATCTCTCATTTTCTTGAAGAGATCTCTAGTCTTTCCCATTCTGTTGTTTTCCTCTATTTGTTTGCATTGATTGCTGAGGGAAGCTTTTTTAGATCTCCTTGCTATTCTTGGAACTTTGCATTCAGATGGGAATATCTTTCCTTTTCTCCTTTGCTTTTCACTTCTCTTCTTTTCACAGCTATATGTAAGGCCTCCTCAGACAGCCATTTTTTGCATTTCTTTTCCATGGGGATAGTCTTGATCCCTGCTCCTGTACAAAGTCACAAACCTCAGTCCAGAATTCATCAGGCACTCTATCAGATCTAGTCCCTTAAATCTATTTCTCACTTCCACTGTATAATCATAAGGGATTTGATTTAGGTCATACCTGAATGGTCTAGTGGTTTTCCCTACTTTCTTCAATTTAAGTCTGAATTTGGTAATAAGGAGTTCATGATCTGAGCCACAGTCAGCTCCTGGTCATGTTTTTACTGACTGTATAGAGCTTCTCCATCTTTGGCTGTGAAGAATATAATCAATCTGATTTTGGTGTTGACCATCTGGTGATGTCCATGTGTAGAGTCTTCTCTTGTGTTGTTGGAAGAGGGTGTTTGCTAGACCAGTGCGTTCTCTTGGCAACACTCTATTAGCCTTTGCCCTGCTTCATTCTGTACTCCAAGGCCAAATTTGCCTGTTACTCCAGGAGTTTCTTGACATTCCTATATTTGCATTCCAGTCCCCTATAATGAAAAGGACATATTTTGGGGGGTGTTAGTTCTAAAAGGTCTTGTAGGTCTTCATAGAATCGTTCAGCTTCTTCAGCGTTACTGGTTGGGACATAGACTTGGATTCCTGTGATACTGAATGGTTTGCCTTGGAAACGAACAGAGATTATTCTGTCAATTTTGAGATTGCATCCAAGTACTGCATTTCGGACTCTCTTGTTGATCATGATGGCTACTCCATTTCTTCTAAGGGATTCCTGCCCATAGTAGTAGATATAATGGTCATCTGAGTTAGATGACCAGTCCCCTTTAGTTCGCTGATTCCCAGAATGTCGACGTTCACTCTTGCCATCTCCTGTTTGACCACTTCCAATTTGCCTTGATTCATGGACCTAACATTCCAGGTTCCTATGCAATATTGCTCTTTACAGCATCAATTTTGTCAATTATACCACAGTAAAGTTGAAAAGCTTTTCTTTCATTTAATTACACCAGGCACATTGGGAGTTATTCCATTGCTCATTTTAGGCACTTGATCTCGTGCTTAAAATACGTATTTACATTTTTATTTCTGAACCCGTACACATTCTCCTCCTCCTTTACAAAAGACAAAGTTCTAACGGTGCTTCACCTGAACTCTGGGTACTCATATACACGTGTGTGGGCATGTGCACGGCTCTCTCCATGCACACGTGCGGGTGTGTTTGTGCGTGCAAGTGTGTGTCTGTGTACTTTTCCAAAGCTCATTTTTGGCCATGCGTTCCTCTCTGTTGCATCTCACTGTCTCTCTGCCATCTCTTAGTATCCCTTTCTGTGTGAAAACAGTCAGTATCTAAGAACTTGCACCTCTGGAAATGCCTTCTCTCACCGTCATTCTCTTTTAACAAGTTGCTTGAGAACACTCTATTTGGAATCCAGCGTGTGACTCAAGTACTAGGAGAGGAAAACGCTTGTGAAGGTTAAGGGCCCCATGCCCCCAGAGCCCACCTCCTCTCTCAGACCTGGCGGGTTGAGGCTGAGGCACGGCCCACACCGGGAGGCTGAACCTCCTGGAAGCTGGGATGTGCTCTGCGATGAAGCTCTCACTTCTGCCCCTTGCAAGTACTCCGACTCAGGGGAACTCCTCCTGGTTAATTCCCTGACGGCATGGCTCCAGTATCCTTTAGCGCCCCTTTTGGTAGGGGGCAGTCTGCTCCCTGTGGGCTGGTCATTCTCTTGATAATCTGCGTTTCCACAGGAAGTAGTTTCAGGACATTTTTAGGGCCTCAGTCCAGTCCGCCTTGATTTTCCTTTTTTTATTTGAAATTTACTTAAAAGAGAATTAACTGTTTCAAACTTGTATAATTCAGCGCAAAATAATTTTTAAATTTAACCTGCAGTTTCTCAGTTTACTATGAAAGGTCAAGATACAGATGTTACTTCCATTTATTTTACAAATATGTAGTTAATTAACCTATTGTTGACGTCGCTGCGCCACACAGGCTCTCCGTTGCAGGGTGTGGGGTCTTTAGCTCGAGTGTGCCGTGTCTGGATCCCTGGCGCTGATCCCGCCCAGGGCCCCTAAGTATGAGCACGAGTCTCAGTCAGGAGCCCAGCAGGGCGGCCCTCAGGTGTCACGTGCACATGCATGAGTCCCAGCCCTTCGCAGGTCGGTTCTCATCAGTAAAGGAGGCTCCGTTATTTGCTTCCTCAGCCGTTGCTGTCTGTCGTGAGCGTCTTCCCGTCTGACACTTACAACAGATACCACACTGGCCTCAGCACAGGCCCGCCTCTCCTGAATCTCCCTGTCTGCACTCTGTGCTGCACTCTGGACCATTTCCTCAATGCTGTGCTCCAACTTCATACGTGGCTGCTTAGCTGCCTTCTTGGCTGCATGACTTTTTAACGTGTTCAATCTACTGGATTGTTCACGTTGAAAATTTTCACCTCTTTTCAGTGACCACCTGTTCTCTACAAAATAATCCATGCTTGCCTCCCTTTATTTTTCTGTGAACCATGGTTCCCTCTGTGTGTCCACATCGGTGGAAACCTTACTCTGACCCCGAGATGATCCCCGCCGCCGGGCCACACCGCAGACCTCTCATGCTTTGCTGTGGTTCCCCTCCATTTGGGGAACTTTCTGTCTGCCCTTGTCTGTGGTACTGTTTCAGAAACACTCTCCAGAGTACGTCTCAGGGTTAGAAGCAGAGGAGGCTCTGGGTGGGCACCACACTCACCCGCTTCGGTGCAGTCTCAGCTGCAGCCCTTCACGTCCCCCCTCTCCTGCTGTCACCTCTTCTGGAAATTGACCATGACGACGGCAGCAAGAGGCCTGCAGCCCCTCTGAGGGCTGGGGTCGGGACAACAGGCAGAGAAGGAACCTCGGCGCAGAGAAAGGGCACTGCTGCCCCAGGTACATGAGCAGCGGGCTACACGTTTACAGGAGCATCTGTTTTCCAACAGAGTGAGAGCTCTGACCCTAATGAATACCCCCTAAAGCTTGCAGTGATGACAAGACCGGGAGCGACACTGTCCCAAGGACCCCGGGGCCCTGAGGAGGCAGGAAGCACCCAGGGGCTTGTTCCAGGAAGGCGGGCTGGACGGTCATGCGATACAGAGAGACGTCCTGAAGGGGGCTGCGATGGGGGAAACCCAACTCTGGGGCAGTGGAGGAGTCAATTTCCTTCCTTATTCCTGAAGCCTCCTCTGGGCTCTCGGCCACATGGATCACTGAGCCCAGGGACACTCTGATCGTTTGTCCCTCATAAAGAGTAGACTTGTGGACACAGAGGGGAAGGAGAGGGTGGGGCGAATGGAGAGAGTAGCATGGAAATGCGCACACCAGCACGTGTAAAACAGACCACGGGGGAATGTTCCCTGTGACTCAATGAGCTCACACAGGGCTCTGTACAACCCAGAGGGGAGGGAGGTTCTAGAGGGAGGGCATGTGACACACGCGGCCGATCCATGCTGATGTGTGGCAGAAACCAGCACCATATTGTAAAGTAATGATCCTCCAATTTAAAAAAAAGTGTGTCTCTGGGTATCTGAGCCCTTGGGCAGCAAGAGACAGCATCCTCCCCAAAGCATCTCCAGCGCCTGCTGACCCCGTCCACGGAGGAGGAACTGCTGATGGGTGGGCAGAGGAGGAAGCAGACCCCGAGGGGAGGCTTCAGAGGGGAAGGACATGCCTTGCTTGACCACACCTGAAACGGGTGTCTCAGGAACACACTGGACTGTCCAGGAACAACGCCTGGCTTCAAGAGAGGCTGTTCCCCTTCCTGTGGGACACTGATGTGACAGCCACGTGACAGGAAGCCCAGCCCCAGAGAGGACACACCCTGTGGTCCGTCTGTCGCGAGGACACCCAGGTCTCCTCCATCCTCACAGCCTGGACTGCAGGGAAGAGATGCCATGGCCCCATGCTCCCGCCCTGCTCTGCCTTGGTGAGATGGGAGGGGCAGGGGGAGCCCTGGTCTGGAGGGACCTCCAGCCAGCCTGCTCCATCAGGGTACCCCAGGGCCCAGGAGACTCCCCGGGTGGAGAGGCGCTGCTCAGAGCTGAGGGCACACCTCTCACAGGGGGCGCTGTCTTCCCGACTGAGTGTGGGGCTGAGGACCAGGTACAGGCCGGTGAGTTGTCCAGGGCCCAGCTCCCTCCTCT
>NW_020867578.1:0-35524 GCF_003369695.1 Bos indicus x Bos taurus | reverse complement strand
CTCTAGATGAATTTATTAACAATACCACTTCTGCCATAGGAGGAATACAATTCAGTATCAATTCATTGGCATGAGTAGTAAATGACCATCCCAATGCTGTGTATTTCTTGTTGGCTAGTCATGGTGTCTGTGTCATTGTTCATACTTCCTTCCATATTTGGATCAATGAAACAGCCAAGGTGGAACAAACTGTATATTACCTTAAAGACAATGATAATTGGTTCTCTAAGTGTGATCTTCATGGACTGTGGACTATGGGATTTATTCTGTACACCTATATTAGGAAAATGTTCCTGATTCTAAGGCATCCTATAGGGATTTAGTTGTTCTTGTTTTTGTCTTAGTGATTATGATATTTATCTGTTTAATTCAATCCAAAATTTTAAATGCCTCTGTGCCTCTTTCATCCACTGTTTCATCAGATGATTGTCATGGTGTCACAATAACAAAAACAAGATCTGTAACATAGTTGACTATGAAGACAATTGAACAGTTCCCAAGTAGCAAAGGAGAAGGCAATGGCAACCCACTCCAGTACTAGTGCCTGGAAAATCCTATGGATGGAGGAGCCTGGTAGGCTGCAGTCCATGACGTCGCTAAGAGTCAGACACGACTGAACGACTTCACTTTCACTTTTTATTTTCATGCATTGGAGAAGGAAATGGCAACCCACTCCAGTGTTCTTGCCTGGAGAATCCCAGGGATGGGGAGCCTGGTGGGCTGCCGTCTATGGGGTCACACAGAGTTGGACATGACTGAAGTGACTTAGCAGCAGCAGCAGCAGCAAGTAGCAAAGATATGGATCTCAAGAAACATCTCATGAGACAGTGAATGAACAGAAGAGTCTGAAAGACTGAATACACAAACAGACAATGGCAGGTGACTTATGACCATAGAGCTATGACCCACTGCCTCTGCAGGAAATGACTGAAATGGTGAGGACTTAGGTCAGTGATGCCAGCTTCCTTAATTTTTGCCCCAGGGTCCAACTCAGACCCAAACAGGAAAATTCAAATAAGCTCATCAAACTAATCACACAAGATGATCCTCTTATAATTAGCCTGCCTCTGTCTTTCCCAGGCCAGCAACCTCCAATCAGATCATATTCAAAGTTATTTCTTCTTTGATTTTTTTCTATGTAAAGCTATTTCACTTCCTGTCCATCTTTGACTTCTTGCCAAATACAAATGACAGTGACTATGACTGTGACCTTCCACAGTAAATTCTGAATATGCAGCTTATTCTTTTCTCATATTGGTTGTCTTTATTTATCTCCACAACATACACACATATAACTATTTTTGATATGACTCCATTTATATCCATTGCCATGCTTGAGTTTTAAAACCTGTAGTTTAGAAGTACACACTCTGTATGAATACAAGAAATTCTAACCAGCTTTTTAAAGCACTGATGTTTTCATAGTTGTTTTCTCGTTGTCACCAAATTTCTGTTTGGTTTGTTGGTTGATTTGCTTTAGTATTGCTTCATTTTAATAGTGTGTACTGAGATTGGACTGTCTCTGAAAAGGAAATTTTTGGTCATAGACATATGATCACTATAAAAATTTTGAAAGCACTTTTGAGAATAAAGAGAAACATAAATATCACTCAAAATATGCTAAGCAAAGAAACTACTATGATTTTTTTTTGTATTTTTACATGCATTTCTTACAACTCAAAATGTCATCATATTAAACATACTATTGTTTTCTTGCCTTTTTTAGTTATCTAACTTATATAGCAACATATTAACTTCTAATAAATACTCTGTAAAATGTAAATTTTAAAGCATCTATCATATTGATCATCATAACTTGTTTTATAAAGAAAAACCATGGTATTAGAGTGTTGCTTAGAAATATCACTGTCAGGAGTTCAGAAGATGCTTTGCAATGAAGAAAGATTTGTGGTCATGAGACACTAGAAGCTTAGGAACATTATGGTAAGTGAAAGTCTAAACTTATTAAGATAAACAACACAGAGCCTTATCCATATTTATTCCCTCAGTCTTTTTAATTATCAATTTTTCTTCCTTACAGCCAGAATTGCTCCCTAACTTTGGTGTCCTTTTATTTTCACTATACTGTCAAATAAAGAGGTGTTAATACTGTAATCCATTAACTGACTTTAGTACCATAAATGTGAATAATATTATTCATAAGAAAGTTTTCAGTGCATATTAAATAAGGAGAAATTATTCATCTGACATAGTAATAACTATTGAGAACAATTATTCACAGTGTTGTGAGTCTAAAGTCTTCCTAGATGGATATTGTCTTTAACTCTTGCGCCTTGTTGGTCTCATCAGTAAAATAAAGGAAAGGCATGGTGACACATTTTTAAAGTTACATAACAAAGCACTCATGTTATAAGTAATTGTTCCCAATGAACTGAGATGAGGGTACTGGAGTTAGAAACAGAGACAGGAAGGGGAGAATTAGGACAGTTTTAAGAAAAATAAAATAGAACTTCCAGGGGAAATTTGGAAAGAGGGAAATGTACTTATGGTGAATTTATGTGAAATGTTGTGGCTTCCCAGGTGGCAGAAGTAAAGCGTACTCCTGCCAATGCCAGAGACTTGGGTTTGTTCCCTGGGTCAGGAAGATCCCCTGGAGGAGGAAATAGCAACCTGTTCCAGAATTCTTGCCTGGAAAATCCATTGACAGAGGAACCTGCCAGGCTACAGTCCATGGGGTGGCAAAGAGGTGGACAGGACTGAGTGACTGAATATGCACACATGATATGAAATGTTATAGAATCCAATTCCTTCATCTACTGTCTCCTGGAGATGCTGTGATTAATGAGTAATCTTAATTTTTGATTATTTATTAATTTTAGAATATTGTGAATTTTAGTTTGGATTTCTTTGAATGTTTATCATTCAAAGAATCGTTTCTTGATTTTCTACGGGTTGCATTTGTTTTAGAAATTTCCACTTGCAGAGTTTTATCAACTAGACAAAATAAAATCACTGACTTGTCAATTATTCCTGAGTTTACAAATGTTTTCGTCTATGACAAGCCATCCTTATGTGCAATTGTGGTTTATAGATACTAGGGTCTTACCCTACCACAGAGACTAGAAGATTACATATTAAAGGAATGACTTCCAGGCCACTGAGGAAGACAAGGGTTTTAAAACCATGTGGGGCAGGAAGGAGATTCACTTTTCAAAAAGACAACAAAAATTTACAACTGAAAGTGTTTTGAAGTAAGTGCTCTAAGGAAAGGAGGTCAGGCTGATTGTCAGGAAGAAATCTGTTTGAAATTCACATTCCTCTTAGTTATGCTAAAAGGAACTTTAAGGTGGTCATGTTCAGATGTAGTGGAGTATTCTATATTCTGACTTTGTTAACTCATGTTTTAAGTTCAAATTAGTAAGCTCAAGCATTACACAACGTCATTTACACATACTAAATTTCTTCCCTAAAATGCTTTTTCATAAAGATGCCTTCAATTTCTATGTATTCACAGGTTTTTATTTTTGTTTGCTATACAATTTCTCAACTGCCATGAGTTTCCCAAAATCTAAGCATGAGGTAGAGTTTCCCCACATTATAGAGGGAGCTTACAGTTTCCTTCATAATGTAAAATGGGTCATAATCTTTCATTTGACTTTTTGGTAATAGTTTTCTAGTCCTAATTGTAATTGTGCTTAAACTTAGATAAATTTTTTCCTGAACATAAGGCAACTGCGTGAGTAAATGTCACAATTTTGAAATGTATTATGAGTAAGGGGATTTGATTCCTAGTTTTTATATTAGAAATGGATAATTCAGTGATGAATGACTGATAATTTGATAGTGTATTTCAAGAACATTGATCCTCCACAGCAAATAATAGTAAAGACCACAGAGACAAATATGTTTAAATACTATAAAAGTGAAAGTGTGAGTCACTCAGTCATGTGCGACTCTTTGCATCTCCATGATGTAGCCCACCAGGCTCCTCCCTGTTCATGGGATTTCCCAGGCAAGAATATTGGAGTGGGTTGCCATTTCCTCCTCCAGAGGATCTTCCTGGCCCAGGGATTGATCTAGGGTTTCCTGCATTGCCATCTGAGCCACCAGAGACTTAAATATTATGAAGTGAAAAAAGTGAATGTTAGTCGCACAGTCTTGTCTGACTCTTTGCAATTTCATGGATTGCAGCCTGTCCTGTTCCTCTGTCCATACTGTATTACTGTACAAATACCACCTTGACTTTCTTAACTATTGATTCCTTAACAGATGGCAAAACTCCATGTTAATCAGAAAAATCTGAGTTTACCTCCTGCTATACAAAGACCATCAACCTGACAGAGTGTTATGGTGAGTCTGAGGGGAATATCAGCAATACACATTACAGGGTTCAGGTTCTATGTATGGGTGGTTATAGTCATGTTATTTTAATACCAGAATGTGATTATGATGAAAGACTTTGCAACTGCTGAATGAAATAAAAACACACAACACAAAAGTTTTGAGTTAAATTTTATTCAGGGACCTTATTGAGGACTATAGCCTAGAAGTTATAGGCTCTGAGAAAACCCTTAGGAAGTGCTCCTAAAAGGTAAGAGAAGAGTTGGGATACATATGAATTTTCCACCCGCCCTGGGGAAAATAAAATGTAGTTGAACATCAAAAAATTGCTGCTAATCACAACACTTCAAGTTAATGATTTTTGTGCTTTTCTAGCTATGTATGTGAGGATGCATCTAAGGTCAGGTGAATTTTTCTCTTCCGATATACTTCTTAACCCTCCAGGGGCCAGTTTTTGCAAAACACAGTGTGGTTACTGCTTTATTTTGTTTTGTTTCCAACCTGAATTCCCTCAGGGTGCACTGTCCATGGGCAACTGCAATGGCTAAAAGCTTGATCCTTGTAGACTGAAATGGCAGGCAACTTTGTTTTACATTACTAACAGTTTAGGGCTAACTGACATCATGCTGTAGGGGACTTAAACGTGACTCTTGTTTAAACAAATTGCTTTTTGGAAGCCAATAGTTTGCCCAGGTAAGTGACCTGTTCTTTCTAGCAGTAGTTTGTTTGTCCACACCACCAACTACTTGCTCTGAAAATGGGTTATTTGAACAGTTAGATAAATTGACTTTTAGGAAGTTCCCAAAGTAAGCAATGAAGTTATTACTGGTTTGTAGTTGAATCCTTCTGAGCAAGAATTTCTTGGAAAGAATGCAAGGGTATATTTGATATAGGGAGCCGAAATTCTCAGCGTAATCAAAATTATAAAAAGAATGTTCCCTTGGTGAATTAAAATCATTAAAAATTTCTACACACATTTGGTGCCTTAGTTAAATAAATAATTTATAGTAACTGGTTATTTTTAGAAATGTCAAGACTCTTTTTATGTCTCAGTGCTTCCCAATTATCATAACTTTATTGATAGCAAACTATAATCTGCAAACAAATATAATGATTTTCCTTCAGTATAAGAATACCCTCTATGTCGCTGTCTTCCTCCCTCCCTCTCTTTCTTTCTTTTTCTATGACATTAAGAACATATAAATAATACTCCACATTCATACACATACATTTTAACTGTCAACTCTGCAAAATACTGTAAAACAATCTGAAGTCTTTGAAACATTTGTGAAACTGTTATTTTTATTTTTCTTTTAAATAGATGTTATTTCCCCTGAGTACAAAGTTCGGATGTTTGTTATTCCTCATTTCATATTTGCAAGTAAATTGTGTACATACATATAAATGAGACATTTCACAAAAATTGCTCAATATAAACAAATGCAAAATGTGTACACCAAACACAAAATCAATACTACTAAAATGTTAATAAAGTTTATTTTGAAACAGTGCCTTTCTTTTCTCAGGGATATTGAAAATATATTTGTTGTTGTCACTACATTTTTTTAAAGTGATCTAAAGATCCTTAAAAAAATTTTTTTTGATACTTGCTTTATTACGCTCAAGGTGTGCATATAGAAATAACATTTGTTTTGCAAACACATCTTTTCTTTCTTCATATATTTATAACATATTCAGTGCTGGACTGGATGAAACACAAACTGGAATCAAGATTGCTGGGAGAAATATCAGTAACCACAGATGCAAATATCATATGGGAGAAAGTAAAGAGGAATTAAAAAGCCTCTTGATGAAAGTGAAAGAGAAGAGTGAAAAAGCTGGCTTAAAAGTCAGCATTCAAAAACTAAAATCATGGCATCCAGTCCCATCAGTTCAGTTCAGTCGCTCAGCCGTGTCTGACTTTTTGCGACCCCATGAATCTAGGCACACCAGGCCTCCCTGTCCATCACCAACTCCCAGAGTTCACTTAGACTCACGTCCATCGAGTCAGTGATGCCATCCAGCCATCTCATCCTCTGTTGTCCCCTTCTCCTCCTGCCCCCAATCCCTCCCAGCATCAGAGTCTTTTCCAATGAGTCAACTCTTCTCATGAGGTGGCCAAAGTGCTGGAGTTTCAGCTTTAGCATCATTCCCTCCAAAGAAATCCCAGGGCTGATCTCCTTCAGAATGGACTGGTTGGATCTCCTTGCAGTCCAAGGGACTCTCAAGAGTCTTCTCCAACACCACAGTTCAAAAGCATCAATTCTTCAGCACTCAGCTTTCTTCACAGTCCAACTCTCACATCCATACATGACCACAGGAAAAACCATAGCCTTGACTAGACGAACCTTTGTCGGCAAAGTAATGTCTCTGCTTTTCAATATGCTGTCTAGGTGGGTCATAACTTTTCTTCCAAGGAGTAAGCATCTTTTAATTTCATGGCTGCAGTCACCATCTGCAGTGATTTGGGAGCCCCAAAAATAAAGTCTGATACTGTTTCCACTGTTTCCCCATCTATTTCCCATGAAGTGATGGGACCAGATGCCACGATCTTCATTTTCTGAATGTTGAGTTTTAAGCCAACTTTTTCACTCTCCTCTTTCACTTTCATCAAGAAGCTTTTTAGTTCCTCTTCACTTTCTGCCATAAGAGTGGTGTCATCTGCATATCTGAGGTTATTAATATTTCTCCCAGCAATCTTGATTCCAGCTTGTGCTTCTTCCAGCCCAGCATTTCTCATGATGCACTCTGCATATAAGTTAAATAAGCAGATGACAATATACAGCCTTAACATACTCCTTTTCCTATTTGGAACCAGTCTGTTGTTCCATGTCCAGTTCTAACTGTTGCTTCCTGACCTGTCTGGGGAGGCCTTACAAATAGCTGTTAAAAGAAGAGAAGTGAAAAGCAAGGAGAAAAGGAAAGATATAAGCATCTGAATGCAGAGTTCCAAAAAATAACAAGAAGAGATAAAGCCTTCCTCAGCGATCAATGCAAAGAAATAGAGGAAAACAACAGAATGGGAAAGACCAGAGATCTCTTCAAGAAAATTAGAGATACCAAGGGAACATTTCATGCAAAGATGAGCTCGATAAAGGACAGAAATGGTATGGACCAACAGAAGCAGAAGATATTAAGAAGAGATGGCAAGAATACATAGAAGAACTGCACAAAAAATATCTTCACGACCAAGATAATCATGATGGTGTGATCACTGACCTAGAGCCAGAGATCCTAGAATGTGAAGTCAAGTGAGCCTTAGGAAGCATCACTACGAACAAAGCTAGTGGAGGTGATGGAATTCCAGTGGAGCTCTTTCAAATCCTTAAAGATGATGCTGTGAAAGTGCTGCACTCAGTATGCCAGCAAATTTGGAAAACTCAGCAGTGGCCACAGGACTGGAAAAGGTCAGTTTTCATTCCAATCCCAAAGAAAGGCAATGTCAAAGAATGCTCAAACTACTGCACAATTTCACTCATCTCACACGCTAGTAAAGTAATGCTCAAAATTCTCCAAACCAGGCTTCAGCAATACATGAACTGTAAACTTCCAGTTGTTCAAACTGGTTTTAGGAAAGGCATAGGAACCAGAGACCAAATTGCCAACATCCCTGGGATCATTTAAAAAACAAGAGAATTCCAGAAAAACATCTATTTCCAGTCCTATCACTTCATGACAAATAGATTGGGGAACAATGGAAATAGTGACAGACTTTATTTTCCTGGGCTCCAAAATCACTGCAGATGGTGACTGCAGCCATGAAATTAAAAGATGCTTGCTTCTTGGAAGAAAAGCTACAACCAACCTAGACAGCATATTCAAAAGCAGAGACATTACTCTGCCAACAAAGGTCCATCTAGTCAAAGCTATGGTTTTTCCAGTAGTCATGTATGAATATGAGAGTTGGACCATATAGAAAGCTGAGCCCCAAAGAATTGATGCTCTCGAACTGTGTTATTGGAGAAAACTCTTGAAAGTCCCTTGGATTGCAAGATCAAGCTTGTCAATTCTAAAGGAAATCAGTCCTGAACATTCATTGGAAGGATTGATGCTGAAGCTGAAGCTCCAATACCTTGGCCACCTGATGCGAAGAACTGACTCATTGGAAAAAACCCTGATGCTGGGAAAGACTGAAGGCAGAAGAAGTAGGGGATGACAGAGGATGAGATGGTTGGATAGCATCACCAACTCTGTGGACATGATTTTGAGCAAGCCCTGGGAGATGGTGATAGACAGGGAAGCCTGGCGTGCCGTAGTCCATGGCATCACAAAGAATCAGCCATGACAGTGATTGAACTGAACTGAGAGTTCTTTTCTTCTCCATATCATTTATATGTTGTTTTTCAATGTATTTTCTAGGTTTTTTCTTCTATTCAGTGTCCTTTCCTAGATAGTCAAATATAGTCTCAAGTCATATAAATCTAGTAGATCTCTTTCATTTACCACTCCAAATTCATCCTTAGCCTTACTTCTTTCATCTCTGCACCATAGCAGACTGGAATTCTATAGTCAGTGTCAATACATCTTTTTTTGTCATCCAGTGTATTGGATTAAAAAATCCAAGCCATTGGAAGTGTAGGTCAGAAAAGAACAGTAGTTACACCAGGTTTTTACTCCCTGGCTCTGCTGAGATGCCTGATAAAGGCATCTCTTTCTGCAATTACTTTCTCCAACTTTCCTACTTTTCCTGCCTTTAACTCTTCAGGCTAAAGTATCTCAAACTTGGGATTATTGACATTTTCAGACAGATAATTCCTGGCTTTTTAAGGAGATTATCTGGCCTCCTCACATTAAATACCACAGCAATATCAAAGTTGAACAATCAAATATATATCCAGATACCACAGGTCTCCTGGTGGTAAAATCTTCCCCTTTTGAGAACTACTGCTTTAGGCCTCGGGCTGTGCATTAATCAATCAGGATTCTGAGAGAAACAGGAGTAGAAGAAGATAGAAATGTAGATAGATAGATAGAACTAAGTAGATAGAGATATATACCTGGATATATATTAGTTTTCTAGCTGTGTAAAATATATTGTAAGAATTGGCTCACACAGTTTGGAGACTAATTAATCTCATTAGCTTCCATTTGCAAACTGGAGAACTGGAGAAGCCAGGGCTGTAATTAGCCCAAGTTTAAAGGTCTAAAAACCAAGGTAGCTATCGTGTAAGTCCCAGGGCTTTTGAACCAGGAACACTGACGTCTGAGAGCCAAAGATAGACATCTCAGCTCAAGCAGGGAGAAAATTGGCCATTCCTCCACATTTTTGTTCTATTCAGCCCTCAACCAGTTGGATGATGCCTGCATGTATGGGTGACGGTGAGCTTTACACAAATGCCAATCTCTTTCATAAATACTCCCGTGGACACACCCAGGAAGGATGTTTTACCAGCTGTCTGGGCATCCCCAAATTGACCCATCCAGGTGGCCCAGACAAGATGGTAATGGCTCTTTGATATTAACACTGGCATTTCAAATATTTTTACTGTTTTTATCTTAAGCTTCCTTCATAGCTTTGCAAGTTGCTTCTTTCTTAAACTCTCTGCAAATTTTGCATTTGAGTGTGTGTTTCTTTTCTGAAAAGTCCATGCATGTGTGCATGCTTGCTCAGTCATCTCTGACTCTTTGCAACCCCATGGACTGTAGCCCACCAGGCTCCTCTGACCATGGAATTTTTCTGACAAGAATATGGGACTGGGTTGTCATTTCCTCCTCCAAGGGATTTTCTTGACCCAGGGATCAAATTGCATCTCCTGTATTGGCAGGCGGATTCTTTAACACTATGCCACCTGGGACATGGCAATACAATAATTGATACCAGGATTGTCTTTAAGAAACATAAACTTAAAATGGGATTTACACATTTGGGGTTCACATAGGAAACCTCCTTGCTGGCTGTGAGTGAAACACTAGTAATTTGTGTGATTTAGTAGAATTTCTCAAACTTGCTCTCTTGGTGTTACAGGATAAAATGCAGATGGAAGTCAGGACATTGATGGACAAAATGGAACTGGCACCTAGTTATCTGAGTAAAATGGATATTAGAACAGCTGGTTTCAGCTGGCTTCCTGCAATGATCTTAGAAATAAAAGGAAAAATGGAATACTAAAATATACATGTCAAAGGCTGAAAGGGAATTCAGAAAGCCTATATTTTGAGGCATTTTGAAAGAGCATTCCTATTGCTTTTATTAAAAACCAAGTAAGTGACTGATGATGAAGCCTAAAATCTGATTTTGAGAATTCCAAAATTAGATTCCAGCTTTGCCAGGTGACATGACCACAGTCATGAAGGGGAAAAATGGAACTCTCAGATTGGAGGAATGTGATTGACACATGTCAATCAACAATATGATTAAGAAATTTCAATCAAATTTTACTGTCCCCCTATTGAAAGAGGAAACCATCCTCTATATATCATTTTAGTTCCATGTTTCTCTGATATTAATTAAAAACAAACAAATGTACTAATTATTTGAAACTCATAAATAAAAACCTCTCAATGGTTAAAGTTAAAGCAGATACCTTCACAGATCAGATCAGATCAGTCGCTCAGTCGTGTCCGACTCTTTGCGACCCCATGAATCGCAGCATGCCAGGCCTCCCTGTCCATCACCAACTCCCAGAGTTCACTCAGACTCACGTCCATCGAGTCAGTGATGCCATCCAGCCATCTCGTCCTCTTCCCCCAATCCCTCCCAGCATCAGAGTCTTTTCCAACGAGTCAACTCTTCGCATGAGGTGGCCGAAGTACTGGAGTTTCAGCTTTAGCATCATTCCTTCCAAAGAAATCCCAGGGCTGATCTCCTTCAGAATGGACTGGTTGGATCTCCTTGCAGTCCAAGGGACTCTCAAGAGTCTTCTCCAACACCACAGTTCAAAAGCATCAATTCTTCAGCACTCAGCCTTCTTCACAGTCCAACTCTCACATCCATACCTGACCATAGGAAAAACCATAGCCTTGACTAGATGAACCTTTGTTGGCAAAGTAATGTCTCTGCTTTTGAATATGCTATCTAGGTTGGTCATAACTTTCCTTCCAAGGAGTAAGCATCTCTTAATTTCATGGCTGCCGTCACCATCTGTAGTGATTTTGGAGCCCAGAAAAATAAAGTCTGAAACTGTTTCCCCATCTATTTGCCATGAAATGATGGGACTGGATGCCATGATCTTCGTTTTCTGAATGTTGAGCTTTAAGCCAACTTTTTCACTCTCCACTTTCACTTTCATCAAGAGGCTTTTTAGTTCCTCTTCACTTTCTTCCATAAGGGTGGTGTCATCTGCATATCTGAGGTTATTGATATTTCTCCCGGCAATCTTGATTCCAGCTTGTGTTTCTTCCAGTCCAGCGTTTCTAAGCTGATAATAAATTTCTTCAAAATCCAACTCGTTGTCCTTCAGGGAACTCTCTGGCTTGCTCCAGGGGAGGGTATTCTGGGTATCAAATAGTTTCACATGTTCTTATGCAGCCTCATGTGTTTGTATGTTTATGCAGATAACATTATAGGACATTGAGTAACAACAAGATGAAAACTCTACAGTATGTACGTACATATGATAGTAGAGCCTAATGGCATATACTCATAGTATATCAAATATAATGCTTTATTGGGTTAAATTTACCAATTTGGAAAGGATTCTTCAGGATTAGGGATTTTTTTAAAGTGTGTAATTTATGCACACGTATATATATATACAGATGTACATATATACAGATACAGATATATATATCTATATATATATATACTTTGATTTATCTATTTATTTTAAGCTCCCATATATTTTTATAAAGACAAATGTCAACAAACCCCTGTATACATGTCTGCACCTGAGTAGAAATGTAGATGGATACCCTCTATGATGCTAGCATAGGATTAAAGATTTAATATTTTGGTTTGGAAGCACCTAGCAGTTTTGTTAGCAGTCTTCTAGGTTGGCTAATAAAAATTGGCTCATAGGGGTCTAGAGTCATTGAAGTTGAAATTATGGAAGTACTTCGGTGTGAAGGATGGACTCTGAAAGTGGTCTTGTGATCACTAATTCCTCTGTTCATGCCCTTCTATGATCTCCACTCCCTGAGTGTAGGTAAAAACCTGTGACGTATGTCTAACCAGTTTGCTGTTTTCCAGTTGCTCAGTCGTGTCTGACTGTTTGTAACCCCATGCTCAGCAGCACACCAGGCTTCCCTGTCCATCACCAACTCCTGGAGCTGGCTCAAACTCATGTCCTTCTCCTCCTGGCTTCTATCTTCTCCAGCATCAGGGTCTTTTCTAATGAACTTTTGCCACCTTCTAATAGAATGGCAAAAGCAACAGGATGTGCAGAATTATAGGTCTGAGATTCATTATGTTATACGCAAGTTTAATGTCCATATTGCTGAAGTGTCTTGCTCTCTCACTTCTGTTGGTTTTGAGTAAGCAAATTATTTAGGAGAACCCCATATGGCAAATAAAGCCTCTAGGAGCTGAGGGCAGCCTCTGACCAACAGGAAGTAGGGGTTGAATCTCTCAATCCTACAACTGAAAGGTGCTGAAATCTGCAACTTCATTGACCTTCATAGTTGATTCTTTCTCAGTGGAGCCTCAGTTTACGTTGCAACCCTAACTGTAAACTTGTGAAATCCTCAGCAGGGGGAGAAATTAATCCATGGCAAGATTATTGTCCCACATAAACTGTGAGATAATGCACTTTATTGCATTAAACCTCTAAGTTTGGTGCAATATTGTTACACAGAATAGCAAATGAATATACTTGATACTCTGTGTGAAAAATAAGTCTGAATGCTCAGGGACATAAAAGTTTCAAAAGGAATCTATTATAAGCAAATAGATTTCTCAGCTACCCTCTTACCACAAGGAGTGGGCTTCTTAGGCATTGATTTGACCAAGACATTGAAAATTAATTAGTCACGTGAACACTGGTACCCTTCAAAAACTCAGAAGGGGTCATACTTTTATAACAGAGAAGATGATGAGGATGCTGCAATTAAATTATTTTCTGATTTCAATGGGAAGAATTGTAATGGAAACTTACTTGTTAGAGATAAGTCAGGGATTCCTATCATCTTTATTATCACTTTCAGTTGGTGAGACAGCCATTCACCCAGGCTCTTGAACAAAAAGGACAATTGACAAGTACTTTCCTTACCAAAGCTCTCAATTTATTCACATTTTCCAAGTGTCTTCTATATTCCATAAAATTATTGCCCTCTGTGACTGACTTTTGCTCATCAATTTGTTAAACTGAACTTTATTTCCCACAATTATCTTTATTGAATGTTTACAGGTAAGTTTTTCCCATAAGAGAAATTTCTGTGAGATTTGGAGAGCAGAAGTGGAAAAATCCTGTTTTATACTCTGAAGGTCAGTGTTGTGCCAAGTGCTTTTGCCTCACACATTATGACTGCTCTTCTGGCTCTCCTGTTGGTGCTGGGGCAGCAGCTGGTAGGTAGGCAGCTTCTCCAGAATGGCCAAATCTACATCAGCTCCTCTGAGTCCTGAGCCGGTCATGTGTGAAGCTCCATAATAAAGGGCAACAGCTTATCCCCTGAAGTAGACAGGAGTCTGGGCAGTGCATCTGGTTGTTCACTTGCCTGAAAGGAGAGGTGGCCAGAGGTATGGATCTAGAGGTCTGGCCAGAACTCAGAGGAAACTTGGTAACAAGGTCTGGTGAAATAGTATGTGTCTAGGCCATTTGGAATAGAGAATATAAAGATATTTGCATTCTACTTAAATGCTCAAAAAGGATTAACAGTTAAACAAATTACATCATCCTGTACATGAAAGTCAGATTTTTTCCAGCTATTCCTTTCTTGTCTATAGGGCTCATGTACAAAACAGTCATGGCGGCAGGGATGTATATTATGTAAGGACTAAGCAAAATGACTTAAAATCACCAAGACTTGCCCACAATCATTGCTCTGTGTTCAACCTGCCAGTATAAGAAAACAACATTAAATTTCCACATCCCACTATTACATGGTATAACTGGCCAGCTTCCTAATGGCATCTTAATAATAGTAGACCAGTTCATGAAATAGACGTGACATTGTTCTTCCTGGAATAGACACTTACTTCCCTGCATTGGGAAGATCCCCTAGAGGAGGGCATGACAACCCACTCCAGTATTCTTGCCTGGAGAATTCCATAGACAGAGGAGTCTGGCAGGCTACAGTCCTTTGGGTCTCAAAGAGTTGGACCGAACTGAACGAGTACACATGCACACACACTGGCTATAAATTTGCTTTTTCTGACCCAGTCCTTCTGTTGAAACCAAAATCTGTGGACGTAGAAAACAAAAAACTGTCTTGATATTGCACACATTATAACTTCTGACTAAAACGCCAACTTCCCAGCAAGTGAAGAATGGCAGTGTAATTGATAATTATGGAATTTATTGATTTTATGATGTTCCCATGACCATATAGCAGCTGTCCTGGTAAAATAGAACAGCTTTCCTAAAATTATGCTTCAGCTGAGTGGCAAAACCTGGCTGGCACAAGATAATGTCCTCTGTTGCTGCTAAGTCACTTCAGTCATGTCCTACTCTGTGCGACCCCAGAGATGACAACCCACCAGGCTCCCCTGTCCCTGGGATTCTCCAGGCAAGAACACTGGAGTGGGTTGCCATTTCCTTCTCCAATGCATGAAAGTGAAAAGTGAAAGTGAAGTCTCTCAGTCGTGTCCGACTCTTAACGACCCCATGGACTGCAGCCTACCAGGCTCCTCCGTCCATGGGATTTTTCCAGGTAAGAGTACTGGAACGTCCTCTAGGATGTATCAATATTTGTAAAGTCTTCCTTATAGCCAGAGTTTGATGCCCTTCAACCAATGAGTAGAACTTGTGATGTATCTTCTGACTACTATCTTTATTGATGTCCTCATCACAAGTCTGCTGGTCTAAAGATCTTAGTGTCCAAAAGGAAAATGATTCCAGCCAGGAAGTTTCATTAAACTTGAAGACAAGACACCATCTGGCCAATTTGGCCTTCCCTTAACAGGGAATCAGCAGGCAAAATGTCGACTACTATGCTAGAGAGTGATTTACTGTAACTAGAGGAAAACTGGGTTGCTACCACACATGAGACATGAGAAGTATGTCTGGAATTCAGAAGATCCATAGAATGTCTATAAATAATACCATGCCCTATGATTAGGAAGAATGAAAAATGACCACAACCCAATACAAGGATCACAGATAATGGCCCACACTCTCACATTCTTTAGGAATTAAGATGTGACTCAGCTCACCAAGCAATTATGAACTTGCTTATATAATTGAGTGTTCACCAAATACTGAGTTTTTGCTGTGAACAAAAGGAATATATATTGAGTAGTAAGAGAAGAATATCATAAATATCAACTATGAACAGATACCCAGGTGTGGAAATGAGGACTGTAATTGTTATGAATTCCTTATTGTAATTTGAATATATTTATATACATTCTAACCAACACCACCCTCTTTTTCTTTTTTTCCATGACCAGCTAATTTACAACTGTAAATATTAGGTAATTTTATATAAAGCATTTAAATAATAGGCTGTTAAAAGGGAAAATGTATAACTCGGAGAAATGGACATTGGAATATAATCTAAAGAGAAGAATGAGAATTTGTATTTTTGTGAGGAGTGGGTTGCTACATTTTGGTTATGTACAGCCAAGCTGTGTCATGCTAAGCTGAAGTATAATTCTTCTTTTTCTTTATTTGAACATTAAGTTATAGGTAAAAATGCTGAGTATTGGTGCCACACTTACATGTATGGGTTTTGTACTTTGTCAAGTTAGCTAAGCTAACACATTTTCCAGAATCCTCTCCTCACAGGGCTCAATATTAAAACTGACCAAAAAGAAGTCTGCATGAGATTTAGTATGTGGATGTGATGTAACAGTAGGTTTGCATTCTAAATATTGGTGAAGACCAAAGCCTACATCACTTTTTTCATGCATTGTCACTCACCTTCTGACTAAATTTTGTTGCGGGCGGCTGCCATATTCACAAATCCATAGATCCTACCCGATCTCCTTCTTTGGCTTCTCCTATATCCTGGGCCAAACACTGGACAACACAGTGGTGAAGAGTAATAGTTTATGAGTCACCTGCACCACTGTGGCTTTAGATGATGAGTGGTAGCTGCAAATTTCAGTCTGTTCTTTTTGTTTCCAGATAGTCATTATGAGTTCTGGTGTGTCTGTACCCTTATGGCTTTCACTTCTGTCTTTTCAACTGCTGATTCTGTTTAGTTCAAGCCCAACACCAAATACAGAAGCAACATCCTTATATGGGTTACTTAAACAACTTCCACAATTATATAAGGCATGATATGCTAAATACATTTTTTATCCCCCATCACTCTAAATGGTTCTATATCTGTGATAAAATGCCAACTAATACCCTCAGTTTCAACTTCTCTGTCACCAGTTCTCTGCAGTGTCTCATTTCTGAATTCCATAATCATATGTCTTTGCAGTGGGTAGAGAAGAAGAGGATATATATAGTTTAATTCTACCCCAACTTTTATGGAAAATACTAGTTTTCAAGATGAGTCTATTTCATACTGTAATCATTGATATTATGATATTATTGTTAACATTATATTAAATGTCCCTCTGGCTCGAGCATCTCAGGATTTTACTACTTTATCATTCTTTATCCCTTGTTATTTAGGCTATCCTTATTTTTTTTATCCTTAAAATTCAACCTCCAAATATGATATGGTATACCAGCAACTACATTTCAAACAAGAAACAGTCATAATAAAATGAGGAATTGAAACTTTTTTAATTTAATATGTTGAAATATGTTTCCAGTGAAAATATTTTAAATTCCTTAATCTTGGAATTAAAAAAAAAACTTACTTCAATATATTTTTCCATTAAAAATATATTTGAGGAGACTTCCCTGGTGGTCCATTAGTTAGGACTCCATGATTCCACTGCAGAGGGCACAAGTTTGATCCTTGGTTGAGGAACTGAGATCCTGTATGCCATGTGACATGGCCAATAAATAAAAACAATTAACAGCAAAAAACAAACTACCATAAAAAAAAAAAAAAACATATTTGATATAGCCACAGTTTATAAAAATCAAGGCTTGCACCAAATGCTCACTATTCTCCTACTATCCAATACTAACTTTCTCTAGGACAAAAGTTGTCAAACTTAGTATTAAAAAATCATCTGGGGGCCTTAAGAAGCATATATTATTTGGTCCTATCTCCCAAGAATTTGATTCAACAGATCTTCTAGGGGCCCCAGGATTCTATATTATAGCGAAAACCCAGGTGATACCAATGCACATTCTGTGGAGACTGCACAATCAAATCAATCAAATTGAGTATAATGTGTTAAATTTTGTTTCCATTTTCTCTACTACAATATGCAAAACTTCTATAAATACTACATCTGAAACTGGAAATAAAGTAGCCTATTGATTGTGTTTGTTTTTCAGGAGCTTGATGTCAATCCAGTGAACATTTTCAATGATAAATTGAAATCAGAGGTGGTGAGAATAAATTTGGAGTAATAACTTTTCAAAGATGAAGGAAAAAGTAGTAAAGACCAAAAAATGTCCTTCTCCTAATGCCAATAACAATGCCTTGTATTTTCACAGTGCTTTATATTTTTCAAAGCATCTTCAAATATTTCATTTGATTCTCACAATTGAGTAAGGTGAGGAATTTGATTTGTGTTGCTCTTTTGATGCCCCATGGGTGAAAAAGTAAAGTTAACAACACAAATGTACTTCATGTCACCTTTTGGTTTGGGACTAGGCTGATCCATTGCTGCAGGGCACCTCTGGGGACATATATGCAGAAAAAGAAATGCAACATTTTTTGTGGCAGATGAAAAACTTTGAAAGTCAGAGGCAGTCAATTAGAATGTTATCTCCTTTAGAGAAAGGTTTTGAAAACAGTAAAATAATCCATACATTTATAGAGAACTGAGCAGGAAAATTCATGTTTTAGCAATAAAATAGAGAAATAAGTAGAAATCAATTCTGATATAAACTTTATAATTTATAATTATGTTACCAAAGAAATGTTAAAATTTACAATAAATTGATTGTATTTCGCATAAGTTCATGATTTGTGATACAGTTCTAATTACGATTTTTGTGTGTGTGTCTACATATTCTGAGACTATATAGGTGATTTTGTACTTCTGTTTATTTATTTTATAGTTAATGTTAATACCTGTTCTAAAGTGTAGTGGGAAAATGACTTGCACAACTTTGAGTGGTGAAGGTTAAAATATAAATAGTAAAAGTGATAACTTGGAGAAAAAATTATTTTGAAATTTTAAATAGAAAATACATAATTTTTCAATATAACCCTTGTTTTTAAATAAAATATAGATTCATAATAGATATTGGAAAGAACTTCAATACAAAATGACTTCCTACACTAGGGTTTCTAAGACATAATTGAAATATAAAGTTAACTGAGAAATATTAGACTTCAATTAATTTATAGAATTTTTTTTTCTCCTTTTTTTAATTTTTTTTAAATTTTATTTTATTTTTAAACTTTACAATATTGTATTAGTTTTGCCAAATATCGAAATGAATCCGCCACAGGTATACCCACGTTCCCCATCCTGAACCCTCCTCCCTCCCCGCCCCCACCCTCCCTCTGGGTCATCCCAGTGCACCAGCCCCAAGCATCCAGTATCGTGCATCGAACCTGGACTGGCGACTCGTTTCATACATGATATTATACATGTTTCAATGCTATTCTCCCAAATCTCCCCACCCTCTCCCTCTCCCACAGAGTCCATAAGACTGATCTATACATCAGTGTCTCTTTTGCTGTTTCATACACAGGGTTATTGTTACCATCTTTCTAAATTCCATATATATGTGTTAGTATACTGTATTGGTGTTTTTCTTTCTGGCTTATATTTTCAATGAAATTTAAAAAAATTGTGTGCATTTATATTTCACCTCTTAGAAAACAAATAAAAGTATAATAGCATTGAACATGAAAATAAAAGTGCTTCTTAAAAACTATTAATCAGTATTAAAATATTCTTGAATCACCCCTAAAATTCAATATCTGCAAAATTTGAACTCTCACAAAAATATGTTGATTTTATCACACAATTTAAAACTATACAGATTAAAATTAAGGCTCTGTAAAAATCTTTGAAACCATAAATGTCACATGTGATGCAATTAAATATAACACTGCAGGATTTCTGTGAATGAGTTAATTATGCTCAAGTTTCCATATTAAAGTATGGCTTTGTTAACCACAGGGCCCTAATATTCCAAGGGCTGATTTAATAAAGCAGAAATTCTTCTTGGATCTGTTCACCTCTCAGTCGGTTCAGTTGTCTGAATTTACTTAACTAATGAACAAATAAGCTATATTTGAATTGTGGGTTTGTAAATTCCAGTTCAATGTCCTTTCCAGTATAATCTGGTAGTTCAACCACAGAATGAAAATAAGAATGTGTTTTCCAATACCACCCTCCCTATTCAGATGTCATTTGAACTTGCAATATTGTTATTATGGGGGAATTATAACACATCAATAAATTATTAAGGAGTCATTTTTTTCCTACTAAATCCAGTTTCTTTATGGCAAGCTATATCTTTTTTACCTTTGTATTCTCAGGCTGTACTATCCTTTCTGGAATATAATAAATCAATAAATCCTTATTTATTAGTGAGTGAATAGAAATATGGAAGTGATACAGTATATTTGCAAGATAAATTAAAACTTGACAATCATATGATTTAAGTATTGTCAAAACTGGACTCTGCTACCCACAACACTCATTTGACCCCCCACTCTGTGACATTAATAAAATGAATCCAAATACCAGACTGCTTTTCTCTATACTTAATCCAGTCATCTATTGTTTATTGAAATTAGATCAACAGGATCAATCTCAAATTATTTATCTTTTATGAAGCTTCTAAATTTCTCTATCACCTGCCATAATCTTTTCCTCCATGAAGACCCAAAGTGATTGTTGTCAATAGAGCTTGTTTATAGTCTAGCTTAAAAGAATTAACAAATATAAAATATACCTGTGAGCTCTTCCCAAGTGCATTGTCACACACACACATACACACACACTGTGGTTTATTAAAGCTCCTTTATAACAATCGTCTCTTATTAGTTTCCATATTCTTTACACATCTAGCATCTTAATTGAGTCTGCATAATTGGATATTTAACACAAAATTTTATGGTAAAAATTGTAATGCATGAGATGCAACATTTTTAAATGTTTACTTGTATTTAAAGGTGAATACAAAAAAAAAAGGTGAATACAATTAATTTTATTTTAATATAGGTTTTAGAAATTTAAATAAAACTGTATGGATACTTTCAAGGAAAAATAGCTTATCAATTATACTTGATTATATGGTTAAACATGATTTACTATGCTTTGTGAATAGCTACACAAACAACTACAGAACTTTTCTTTTAAGCTATTAGTGCTATATTTTAATTTTTTTTTTATGTATTAATACACATTCACCAAAGACCACTGTTCTTTGCCTATATAGTACCCACATTCTTTTAGGAGATCTTTAATTCTTCAACTTTTCCTTGGAATCTCTACACACTTTCCAATGATGAAACTAAAGTTTAGTGTATTTAAGATGTCACAAAATCAATTTGGGGTTCTTTAATGTCTCTACTTACAATATGAATTATTTAGTTAAAATAGCTTTAATTATAAAATACTAACTTTGAGGGAATATAAAGACATTCTCCTTGTGATTTACATTCACTTTCCCTTAGTTATTCATTTTTTTCTACTCATTATTCAAAATTTAGGCTAATCATCCCTTTTCTTAGAAACCTTCTTTATCTTATTCAGTGTGTGTATAAATCTGTCTTGGATTCCCTTAGAATTCTGTATGTGCACCTATGACTGCCCCCAAAACATTCCATGCAAGCCCTATGGCAATAGTGATGGGTGAGTCTTTTGCCAATCTTACTCAAGTATATAGTTATTAAGCATAATATCTATAAATAGAAGGTTTACATTAGAAACTAATCCAATGGTTCTTTGATAGTGAAACATTTCGAGAGCTCCTCTTACTTTGCTGCCTGATACAATGAAACTATTCATTAGAATTACAGCTCATAACGTCATTTAAACATGCTGTATCCATATGGAGAACAGTGTGGAGATTCCTTAAAAAACTGGAAATAGAACTGCCTTATGACCCAGCAATCCCACTGCTGGGCATATGCACTGAGGAAACCAGAAGGGAAAGAGACACGTGTACCCCAATGTTCATCGCAGCACTGTTTATAATAGCCAGGACATGGAAGGAACCTAGACGTCCATCAGCAGATGAATGGATAAGAAAGCTATGGTACATATACACAATGGAGTATTACTCAGCCATTAAAAAGAAAACATTTGAATCAGTTCTAATGAGGTGGATGAAACTGGAGCCTATTATACAGAGTGAAGTAAGCCAGAAGGAAAAACACCAATACAGTATACTAACGCATATATATGGAATTTAGAAAGATGGTAACAATAACCCTGTATACGAGACAGCAAAAGAGACACTGATGTACAGAACAGTCTTATGGACTCTATGGGAGAGGGAGAGGGTGGGAAGATTTGGGAGAATGGCATTGAAACATGTAAAATATCATGTATGAAACGAGATGCCAGTCCAGGTTCGATGCATGATACTGGATGCTTGGGGCTAGTGCACTGGGATGACCCAGAGGGATGGTATGGGGAGGGAGGAGGGAGGAGGGTTTAGGATGGGGAACACATGTATACCTGTGGTGGATTCATTTTGATATTTGGCAAAACTAATACAATTATGTAAAGTTTAAAAATTAAATAAAATTTTTAAAAAATAAATAAATAAAAAATAAAAAGCATCCTGTGAAATATAACCTATTAAAAATAAAGAAAATATATACACAAGAGGTTTTTTAAAAGTAAAAGGAAAACATGATTTTAGGAGAAACATTATACTATAGTTACGTATAACAATCTTCTCTTTTTGCAAGTAAGAATTTCCAAAGCAAAGGGAAACACATTTTTCAAAGGAGACCTTTCTTTTATAATAAACCCTGAGATAAATATCTTACTTTCCATAGTATATAGAAACACTGAAACACAACATGATCAATGTCCTCAGCTGAAATAGAAATAGAAATTACAGCGATATGCATGTGGCTGCTTTTGCACTCACGGACACCAAACCAACAATTACTCACCTCCCTTACACTTTTACCTTTATACTGAATCACTCACACATAAATACAGATGTTATACTAACTATAACCATTAAGTAAAGTAAATCCAAGCAAAGCTTCTATTATCTTTAGGTATCTCATTTCCCCTTCATGGATCACAGCTTTGTCATGGTGAAGGGACTTAAGTAAGTCAATGAAGCAATGAGGCAAGCTGTGCAGGGCCACATGAGATGGATGGGTCATAGTGAAGATTTCTGATCAAACGTGCTCCACTGAGGAGGAAATGGCAAATATTCTACACTACATTAGTGGAATACCTAGTAGTGGAACATCTATGCCCCAACCAAAGAAGCTGAAGTTGAACAGTTCTGTGATGACCTACAAGACCTTCTAGAACTAACAACAACAACAAAAAAAGATGTCCTTTTCATAAAATGAAATTGGAATGCAAAAGTAGGAAGTCAAGAGATACCCAGAATAACAGTCAAGTTTGATCTTGGAGTACAAAATGAAGCAGGGCAAAGATAATGGAGTTTTGTCGAGAGAACAAACTGGTCATAGAAAGCACCCTTTTCCAACAACAAAATAGATATGAAAATCACCAAGTGGTTAATAGTGAAATCAGATTGATTATATTCTTTGCAGCCAAAGATGAAAAAACTCTCTACAGTCAGCAAAAATAAGACCTAGTGCAGAATATGGCTCATTCCATGAGTTTATTATTGCACAATTCACACTTAAATTGAAGAAAGTAGGGGAAATCACTGGGCAATTATGAAATGACCTGAATTCCTTTATGATTATACAGTGGAGGTGAAAAATAGATTCAAGGTATTACATTTGGTAGACAGTGTGCCTGAAGAACTATGGACAGAGGTTTGTAACATTGTACAGGAAGCAGTGACCAAAACCATGCCCAAGAAATTGGCTGATGAGGCCTTACAAATGGCTGAGCAAAGAGACAGCAAAGGCAAAGGAGAAAGGGAAAGCTATTCCCAACTAAATGCATTATTTCAGAGAATAGCAAGGAGAGATAAGAAAGCCTTCTTAAATGAACAATGCAAAGAAATAGAGCAAAACCATTAGAATGGAAAAGCCTAGAGATCTCATCAAGGAAATTGGAAATACCAAGGGAATATTTCATGGAAAGATGGGCACAATAAAGTACAGAAACATAAGGACTTAACAGAAGCTTGGAGATACTAAGAAGAGGTGGCGAGAATACACAGAAGAACTATACAAAGAGGTTCTCAATGATTAGATAACTAAAATGGTATAGTCACTCACCTAGAGCCAGACATCCTGGAGTATGAAGTCAAGTGGTCCTTAGGAAGCATTATTGTGAACAAAGCTAATGGAGATAACAAAATTCCAGCTGAGCTATTCTAACCCTAAAAGATGATGCTGTAAAAGTGCTGTACTCAGTATGTCAGCCAATTTTGAACTCAGCAGTAGCCACAGAATTGGAAAATGTCAGTTTTCATTCCAATCTTGAAGAAGGAAAATGCCAAAGAAGTTCAAGCTACTGTACAATTGCACTCATTTCACATGCTAGTAAGATTATACTCAAAATCATTCCAGCTAGGCTTCAGCAGTATGAAACAGAGAATATCCAGATGTATATGCTGGCTTTATAAAAGGCAGAGGAAACAGAGGTCAAACTGTCAACACATTGGATCACAGAGAAAGCAAAGGAATTCCATAAAAACATCTACTTCTGCTTTATTGACTATGCCAAAGCCTTTGACTATGTGGATCACAACAAACTGTGGAAAATTCTTCAAGAGATGGGAATACCAGACCACCTTACCTGCCTCCTGAAAAATCTGTATTCAGGTAAAGAAGCAACAGGTAGAAACAGACATGGAAAAACAGACTGGTTCAAAATTGGGAAAGAAATATGTCAAGACTGTATATTGCAACCCTGCTTATTTAACATATATGCAGAGTACATCAGGTGAAATGCCAAGCAGGTGGATCAAAAGGTGGAATCAAGATTCCTGGGAGAAGTACCGAAAAGCTCAGATATGCAGATGATGACACTCTGATGAATAGTATGAAAAGGCAAAAAGATAGGAAACTGAAAGATGAACTCCCCAGGTCAGTAGGCACCCAAAAAGATGTCCTTTTCATTATAGTGGACTGGAGTGCAAAAGTAGAAAGTTCAGAAATACGTGGAGTAACAGGCAAGTTTATCCTTGGAGTTCAAAATGAAGCATGGTGAAGGCTAACAGAGTTTTGCCAAGAGAATGCACTGGTCATAGGAAACACCCTTTTCCAACAACACAAGAGAAGACTCTACACATGGACATCACCAGATGGTCAATACAAAAGTCAGATTGATTATATTCTTTGCAGCCAAAGATGAAGAGGCTTTATACAGTCAGCTAAAACAAGACCAGGAGCTGACTGTGGCTCAGATCATGAACTCCTTATTGCCAAATTCAGACTTAAATTGAAGAAAGCAGGGAAAACTACTAGGCCATTCAGGCCTAAATTTGATGACCTAAATCAAATCCCTTACGATTATACAGTGGAAGTGAGAAATAGATTCAAGGGGTTAGATCTGAGAAACAGCCTGAAGAATCTTGGACAGAGGTTCATGACATTGTACAAGAGGGAGTGATCAAGACCATCCCCAAGAAAAAGAAATGCAAAAATGCAAAAACTGTTGTCTAAGGAGACCTTACAAATAGCTAAGAGAAGAGAAGTGACAGGCAAAAGAGAAAAGGAAAGATATATCCATTTGAATGCAGAGTTTCAAAGAGTAGTAAACAGAGATAAGAAAGCCTTCCTCAGTGATCAATGCAAAGAAATAGGGGGAAACAATAGAATGGGAAAGGCTAGAGATCTCTTCAAGAAAATTAGAGATACCAAGGGAACATTTCATGCAAAGATGTGCAAAATAAACAACAGAAATGGTATGGACCTAACGGAAGCAGAAGATATTAAGAAATGGTGGCAAGAATACAGAAGAACTATGCAAAAAGCTCTTCATGACCCAGAGAGCCATGATGGTGTGATCACTCAACTAGAGCCAGACATCCTAGAATGCAAAGTCTAGCGGGCCTTAGGAAGAATCACTATGAAAAAAGGTAGTGGAGGTGATGGAATTCCAGTTGAGCTATTTCAAATCCTAAAAGATGATGCTGTGAAAATGCTGCAGTCAATATGCCAGCAATTTTGGAAAATTCAGCAGTGGCCATAGGACTGGAAAACATCAGTTTACATTCCAATCCCAAAGAAAGGAAACACCAAAGAATGTTCAAAGTACCACACAATTGCTGTAATCTCACACACTAACAAAGTAATGCTCAAAATTCTCCAAGCTAGTCTTCAAAAGTACATGAACCTTGAAATTCCAGATGTTCAAACTGGATTTAGAAAAGTCAGAGGAATGAAAGATCAAACTGACAACATACGTTGGATCATCAAAAAGCATGAGAGTTACAGAAAATCATCTACTTCCACTTTATTTGCAATGTCAAAATATTTGACTTTGTGGATCACAACAAACTGTGGAAAATTCTTAAAGAGATGGGAATACCAGACCATCTGACATGCCACCTGAGAAATCTGTATGCAGGTCAAGAAGCAATAGTTGGAACTAGACATGGAACAACAGAATGATTCCAAGTTGGGAAAGGAGTATGTCAGGGCTGCATATTGTTAGCCTGTTTATTTATATTATATGCAGCATACATCATGTGAAATGCCAGGCTGGATGAAGCAAAGCTGGAATCAACATTACCAAGAGAAATATCAATAATCTCAGATATGCAGATGACACCACCCTTATGGCAGAAAAGAAAGAACTAAAGAGTCTCTTAATGAAAGTGAAAGAAGAGAGTGAAAAAGTTTGCTTAAAACTCAACATTCATAAAACTAAAATCATGGCATCTGTTCCCATCATTTCATAGCAAATAGATGGGGAAACAACAGAAACAGAGACTATTTGGGTGGCTCCAAAATCACTGCAGATGGTGACGTCAGCCATGAAATTACATGATGCTTCCTCCTCAGAAGAAAAGCTGACCAACCTCAGTTCAGTTCAGTTCAGTCACTCAGTCGTGTCCGACTCTTTGCGACCCCATGAATTGCAGCATGCCAAACCTCCCTGTCCATCACCAACTCCCAGAGTTCACTCAGACTCACATCCACTGAGTCGGTGATGCCATCCAGCCATCTCATCCTCTGTCGTCCCCTTCTCCTCTTGCCCCCAATCCCTCCCAGCATCAGAGTCTTTTCCAATGAGTCAACTCTTCACATGAGGTGGCCAAAGTACTGGAGTTTCAGCTTTAGCATCATTCCTTCCAAAGAAATCCCAGGGCTGATCTCCTTCAGAATGGACTGCTTGGATCTCCTTGCAGTCCAAGGGACTCTCAAGAGTCTTCTCCAACACCACAGTTCAAAAGCATCAATTCTTCAGTGCTCAGCCTTCTTCATAGTCCAACTCTCACATCCATACATGACCACTGGAAAAACCATAGCCTTGACTAGATGAACCTTTGTTGGCAAAGTAATGTCTCTGCTTTTGAATATGCTGTCTAGGTTGGTCATAACTTTCCTTCCAAAGAGTAAGCATCTTTTACTTTCATGGCTGCAATCACCATCTACTGACTAAACTAGACAGCTTATTAAAAAGCAGAGACATTACTTTGCCAAAAAAGTTCCATCTAGTCAAAAATATGGGTTTTCCGGTAGTTATGCTCTGATGTGAGGGTTGGACTCTAAAGAAAGCTGACCCCCAAAGAATTGCTGCTTTTTAACTGTCATATTGGACAAGGCTCTTGAGAGTCCCTTGAACTGCAAGGAGATCCACGAGTTATTCCTAAAGAAAATCAGTCCTGAATATTCACTGGAAAGGATTGTTGCTGAAGCTGAAACTCCAGTACTTTGGCCACCTGTTGCAAAGAACTAACTCATAGGAAAAGACCCTGATTTTAGGAAAGATTTAAGGTGGGCAGAAAAGGGGTTGACAGAGGATGAGATGGTTGGATGGCATCACCAACTTGATGGACATGAGTTTGAGTAGGCTCCAGGAGTTGTGATGGACAGGGAAGCCTGGTGTGCTGCAGTCCACGGGTTTGCAAGAGTTGAATATGACTGAGTGACTGAACTGAACCACTCTATTGGCATAAAGTAAAAAGGGACTGAAGAGCCTCTTAATAAGGGTGAAAGGGGAGAGTGAAAAAGCTAGCCTGAAACTCAACATTCAAAAAACTAAGATCCTGGTATCCAGTGCCATCACTTCATGGCAAATAGATTGGATAAAGGTGGAAGCAGTGAATGATTTATTTTCTTGGTATCCAAAATCACTGTGAATGGCATGAAATTAAAATATTATTTCTCCTTGGATGAAAGCTATTACAAACCTAGACAGCACATTAAAAATAATAGGCATTACTTTGACAACATAGGTCAGTATAATCAAAGATATTCCCTTTCCAGTATTCACATACGAATGTGAAAGTTGGACCATAAAGAAGGCTGAGCACCAAAGAACTGAAGTTTTAAAGTTGTGGTGCTGGAGAAGACTCTTGAGAGCCCCTTGGACTCCAAGGAGGTCACACCAGTCAATCTAAAGGAAATCAACCTTCAATTCTTTGGAAGAACTGATGATGAAGCTGAAGCTCCAATACTTTGGCAGCCTGATGATGGGAAATATGGAAGGCAGATGGGGAAGGGGGTGGCAGAGGATGAGATGGTTATATAGAATTACCAGTTCAATGGAAATGAATTTGAGCAAACTCAGGGAGATAGTGGTGGACTTAGGAGCCTGGCATGCTGCGGTCCATGGGATTGCAAAGAGTCTGACATGACCTAGCAACTGAACAACAAATCTCATCATTTATCTCATCTTTATAGCAAAACTGCTTATAGTGTTTCTGTATTAATTACTTTAGTTTTTCTATCTCTAACATCTCCTGAACCAAAAGTCTAATTAGGTTTTCTTCCCTATTTCCTATAACAAATTTTAAACAATTTTCTTCAGTTACTGCTGACCAGATTCTTGCAGTTCTTAGGTCAACTCAGACCTTGTCTGCATTAGCCTTTTTGCAGCACCTAACATTTTCTCCCCTTGACTTTGAGGCCTCCATCCTTTTTTGGTCTTTCCTTATCATACTGCCAATTCTTTATAATAATTCCTCCTCCTCTCATTGAATTTAAATGTCATCTTATTATAAAAGGTCTGCCCTTAGATTTTTCTTTTATTTATCAATGTTGGATGGGGACTCCTAGTTACCATAAATGCCTACAAATCCCAAATATTCCCAATTTCAAACACTCATGCTTAGGTTATATCTGAAACTTCAGACTCATATGTCCAGTTTCTTACTTGCCACCTCCCTTGGATGAGTAATAAGAATATTTGACTTATCAAACCCCCAAACAATCCTTCTCATCTACTCCTACCTTAAAATATCTTTTTAAAAACATGTCCATTTCATATCCTTCACTGTTATAAGAAATGTCAATTATATGCTTCAAGTTGCTTAGGAAAGTACACTATAAGAAAGGATAATTATAGTCTGATCTCTCATAAACTTGCAGATGAATATCTTGAAACAGTTAACAAATTTAATCAAGCAGTATGTAGGAAAGAGCAAATGATGAGCAAATGATGTTTTATTTATTTTAGCATTTTGTAATCATAAAGTATGTCACTGTATTAGAACAATGAGTAGAAATATCATGTGAACTTATCTTAGAAATATGTATTTTGAAAAGCTCATTGATCATTAGAAGATAATAGAACTTAATTACTTAGGATTTTCTGCCATCTCTATAGAGTTATGAAATACTGAAGTTGGAAACAAGAAACGTTTACTATCACCATTTCCATCTACCCTTGTACTGCAGGATCTAGCTCATGAAATTAGAAAAGAAATAAAAATTAATAATAATTAGAAAGGAAGAAGTAAATGTCATTATTTTTGTTTGTGATGATAGAAATTACAAAGAAACCTACTGGGAAATTATTAAAATAATAAGTGAATTTGTTGAGTTTATAGTTTTGTGTACGATATTGAAAACTGTATTTTAGTATAAAACAATTAGAATAAGTCTTAAAAGTACAAATGATGTTATAAAGCATCAAAAGCATGCATTATTTATAAGTAAATATTGAAAGAATGTGTAAGAACCTAACAGAGATTGTACAAGACATTGTTAAAGTCAAAGGTATTGGAAAGTCCATAGATCCTTACTCTATTATCATTGATTAAACAACTAAATAACTTAAAGATCACAAATTTATCTGTAAACTTCTTTCAATCTCAAATAAAATCCTATCAAAGTTCTTTCTCAAACTGATTTAAACATTTCGTGGAAAACAACCAAGCAACAACAGCAAAGAAAGTCAGGAAAATAAACAAAACAGGAGAAATCATGTCTCCATAGCTTAAGACTTACTTTATAAAGTTTTCTTAATAAGTACATTAATATATTCCCAAAGAACAGAATAGAAAAATAAGAGAACGTGTAAGAGCTAAAACTGTGTGACTTCAAAGAATACACACAGATCTAAGAAAAGCTGCAGGTTTGGTATCGTATCACTGCAACAAAGTTAACTTGCAGTAATGCACATCACACAAATTTTTGGTTTCCCAGTGCATATAATAGTTTTGTTTATAGCATAGTCCTCTTAAGTGTATGATAACATCACATCTGAAAAACAATGTACTTGCCTAATTAAAAATAATTCTGTTGGAAGTAAAAATGCCAATAGACTTGTTTGATATAGGGTAGCCACAAACCTTAAATATGTAGAAATGTTGTATCTGCAAAGTGCAGTAAAGCAAAGTGTAATAAAATAAGGTATGCCTGAGGATTCCTTGGCAGTCCAGTGTTGAACTTGGGCACTCCCATTGCAGGGGCACAGATTTGATTTCTGCTTGGAGAACTAAAGTCCTGCATACCACACAGTGCAGCCAAAAACAAAATATGAGGGTATGCGCTTTATATCAGAGTATCTCTTCCTGCACTTGGATAGGAAGGGTCTTTCAAATGTGCCATCACAACCACAAGTGGGCAAAAGACAAAAATATTGAACTTTACCCAGAAAAAAAAAACAAAAACAAAAACAAAAAACAAAAAAAAACCTCTATTCAAATGATACCTTTATTCAAATCTTTATTCAAAAGAAATTGAAAAGTAACTCCAAAAATGGGTGAAATACTTTTACAAATCCTGTATCTGAGAAGGAACTTATCTCCAAATTACAGAAGAACTCTTACAACTCAATAATAAAGATAAATATTGCAAGAAATCAGCAAAAGAGCCGAGTAAATGTTTTCCATAGGAAGATGTGGATTGATGACTAGAGACATGAAAAGATGTCAATTAATTTCAGTAGCCTTTGTGAAAGTGCTACTCAGTCATGTCCTGACTCTGCAATTTCCTGGAAGTAACCTTTAGAGAAATGCAATCAAAAACCATACCACTTTTTGTAGGAAGTTTGAGTTTTGTTGCTGTTCAGTCACTAAGTTATGTTCAACTCTTTTGCTACCCCATGGACTGCAGCACGCAGAGGTCCTCTGTTCTCCATGATTTTCAGGAGTTGCTCAAATTCATGTCCATTGAGATCAGTGATGGCTATGTAACCATCTCCTCATTGTTTGTCCCCTTCTTCCTCTCGCCTTCATCTTTGCCAGCCATCAAAGGTCTCGTCCAATGAGTTTTGCTCTTCAAATCATCACGTGGCCAAAGTATTTGGGGCTTCCAGCTTCAGCATCAGTCCTTCAGATGAAATATTTCATGTTGATTTCCATTAGGATTGACTGGTTGATCTCCTGTGGAGTCCAAGGGACTCGTCAAGAGTCCTTCTCCAAGCACCCACAAACGTCAAAAGCACTCCAATTCTTTATCACTCGAGCTCTTTACTTTATGTTACAACCGTCACAGGCAAATCCATTACTACTTGAAAAAAGCACAACTTTGACTATATGGGACCTTTGGCTAGCCAGTGATCTCTCTAATGCTCTTTAATGTGCTGTCGAGATTTGACCATAGCTTCCTCCCAGGAAATAGCTTCTTTTATTCTCATGGCTGCAATCACCATCCACAGGATGGTCAAACAAGCAGAGAAATGTGAATCTTCATACAATTCCGATGGGCTTTAAAATGAGGTTAACAGCTTTGACAGTCTGACAGTTTCTCAAAATGTTAAACAAGATGTGAATGAAAGGAAAGGTGAACGATCTTTGCAGAGTTTGAGGGGTGGGTGGATGGAAGATGAAAGGGTGCATGTGTTTAGTGGGACAAGAAGAAAGAAAGGGATCTAAATCTGCATTTTTTAATAATGGGAAGTCAATAGATGATGTTTAAATAAAACTTCCCCTCAGATTAGGGAAACAGCAATACAAATACATTGTTAGATATAAGGTGGTGAGGACCAAATGACATCTAAAAGATAAATGTACTTGCTTCTGTGAAGGGAAAATGGAGGAGGTAACAGGGCTGCCTGTTTCCCCCCCCCCCCCCCTTAACAAACCTTGTATCATGAGTGGTCTTTAAACTGTTTTTTTTGTTCAGTTCTAAGTCACATCCAACTCTGCAACCCCATAAATGAATGTAGTACTCCAGGCTTCCCTCACCTTCATTATCTCCCTAAGTTTGTTCAAACTCATGTTCATTGAGTCAGTGATGCCATCCAGCCATCTCATCCTCTGTCACCCCCTTCTCCTGTTACCCTCAAACTTTCCTGGCATCGGGGGCTTTACCAGTGAGTCAGTTCTTTGCATCAGGTGTCCAGAGTATTAGAATTTTAGCTTCAGTATCAGTTCTTCCAATGAATATTCAGGATTGATTTCCTTTAGAATTGACAGGTTTGATCTCCTTGCTATGCAAAGAACTCTCAAGAGTCTTCTCCAGCACCACAGGTCAAAAGAATGATTTCTTCAATGCTCAGCCTTCTTTATGGTCCAACTCTAACATCCATACATGACTACTGGAGAAACCATAGCTTTGACTATATGCATCTTTGTGGTAAAATTATGTTTCTGCTTTTTAATATATTGTCTAGGTTTGGCATAGCTTTCTTTCAAGGAGCAAGTACCTTTTAATTTCAGTGCTGCAGTCACCATCAGTATTGATTTTGGAGCCCAAGAAAATGAAATCTGACACTGTTTCCCCTTTTTCCCCATCTAGTTCCTATGAAATGATAGGATCAGATGCCATGATCTTCATTTTTTGAATGTTGAATTTAAGCCAGCTTTTTCACTCTCTTTCACTTTCATCAAGAGGCACTCTTTAGTTCCTCTTCACTTTCTGCCATTAAAGTGGTATCATCTGCATATCCGAAGTTGTTGATATTTTTCCCAGCAAGCTTGATTCCACCTTGTGAGTCATCCAGCCCAACTTTCATATAATGTGCTCTGCATATACATTGAATAAGCAGAGTGACAATATACAGCCTTGGTATATTCCTTTCCCAAATTTGAACCAGTCTATTGTTCCATGAGTATATGTGTGGAATCTTGAAAAAATTAAAAGTTAAAAAAAATTTAAGATTAAACAGCATTGCCACATAACCCATCAGTTCCATTCCCAGGTATCTACTTAAGAGAAATAAAAACATATCCTCACATAAAAATTCTATAGACTAACAGTTACATCAACATTTTTCTTAATATTAAAAAAAAAAGTCCAAAGAACTCAAATGTTCATCAACTATTAAAGGAGAGAAACAATCAATGGGATATTACTGGGGAGTGAAAAGCAATGATATATGATACATGCAATAATATCATTGTATCCAAAATCTTAGAACCAGAGCCAAAACTGGCTCTAATCTGTTTTAACAAGGTAAGTCGTTTCAGAGACAGTAGAACAAAAACTTAAGTCATGTAGCTGAAGCATGAGTGAGGAGAAAATTTGCCTCGAATGACACCTGGAACCAAAGTCCACACCCCCCCCCACCCCACCCATGGCAACCTCCCATCCCACTCCAATCCCCCACCCCCATTCCCCCAACCCCCCCAGCCTCCTGCAGAACCAAAGAATCAGGATTGGGCCATGACCAGAACATAAATGATAGAAGCCTTTGGAAGCCACCAATCCAGTACCGGGGAAGATCCAACACTGAATCCCATCTTGCATTGTTGCTGGTGTCCTTTAGTCGCTAAGTGTAAGTGAAAGTGAAAGTCTCTCAGTCGTGTCCGACTCTTGGCGACCCCATGGGTCCATGGAATTACAGTCGATGGAATTCTCTAGGCCAGAATACTGGAGTGTGTAGCCTCCCTTCTCCAGCGGATCTTCCCAACCAGGGATCAAACCCAGGTATTTCGCACTGCAGGTGGATTCTTTACCAGCTGAGTCAAGGGAAGCCCATTTAGTTGCTAAGTCTTGCCCAACTCTTTGCAAGAGAGTAGCCCATAGATGAAGCCTGCCAGGTTCCTCTGTTCATGGAATTTCCAAAACAAGAATACTGGAGTGCATTGCCATTCCCTTCTCCAGGGGCTCTTCCTGGCCCAGGGGTTGAACCTGCATCTCCTGCATTGGCAGGCAGGTTCTTTAGCACTGAGTCACCAGGGAAGCTACCCATTTCCCATACTTTATGATAAACGGAGAAGTTACAAGGCCTCTAATGGAAGCACTAGGGCCTCTGCATACTAACCATTTTCGAATGAGTCATGGAAATTTGACCAACACCAGGGTAGGAAAACAGGGCTGAGCTTTGACTCCCTCCTGTCTCCTTCATGATTGACTTTGCAATAAAGCTTTTTCTTTCTCAGGAATCAATCCCATTGTATTGATTTCTATGTATACCATATCAGGCAGGGAAAATTTGCTTGGTAGTTGACCTTGAAAAGATTATGCCAAATAAAAAACAATCACAAAATAACACATATTGCATGACAATATTTTTATAAAATATCCAGAAGAAGCTACTCTATAAGGACTGCCAGTTAGGAACATGATTTCTTTTTGGAAGAATGAGAATGATCTAATTTATATTATAATAGTTGCACAACTGTGAATATACTAAAAATCATTAAATTTTTTGTTTTAACTGTCTGAATTCTATAGTATCTGAATGATATCTTAATAGAAGTTTAAAAAAAAATTAGTTCAGTTCAGTTCAGTCCCTCAGTCATGTCTGACTCTTTGCGACCCGATGAACTGCAGCACACCAGGCCTCTCTGTCCATCACCAACTCCTGGAGTCCACCCAAACGCATGTCCATTGAGTCGGAGATGCCATCCAACCATCTCACCCTCTGTCATCCCCTTCTCGTCCTGCCCACAATATTCCCAGCCTCAGGGTCTTTTCCAATGAGTCAGCTCTGCATCAGGTGGCCAAAATATTGGAGTTTCAGCTTCAACATCAGTCCTTCCAATGAACACCCAGGACTGATCTCCTTCAGAACGGACTGGTTGGATCTCCTTGCAGTCCAAGGGACTCTCAAGAGTCTTCTCCAACACCACAGTTCAAAAGCATCAAGTCTTCTGTGCTCAGCTTTCTTTATAGTCCAACTCTCACATCCTTACATGACTATAGGAAAAACCATAGCCTTGACTAAATGGACCTCTGTTGACAAAGTAATGTCTCTGCTTTTTAATATGCTGTCTAGGTTGGTCATAACTTCCCTTCCAAGGAGTAAGTGTTTTTTAATTTCATGGCTGCAATCACCATCTGCAGTGATTTTGGAGCCAGCAGAAAAATAAGGTCAGCCACTGTTTCCTCATCTATTTGCCATGAAGTGATGGGACCGGATGCCATGATCTTAGTTTTCTGAATGTTAAGCTTTAAGCCAACTTTTTCACGCTCCTCTTTCACTTTCATCAAGAGCTCTTTAGTTCTTCTTTGCTTTCTGCTGTAAGGGTGGTGTCATCTGCATATCTGAGGTTATCCCGGCAATCTTGATTCAGCTGTTGCTTCTTCCAGTCCAGCGTTTCTCATGATTGTACTCTGCATATAAGTTAAATAAGCAGCCTTGATGTACTCCTTTCCCGATTTGGAACCAGTCTGTTTGTTCTTTGTCCAGTTCTAACTGTTGCTTCCTGACCTGCATATAGGTTTC